>NC_081344.1:27267409-27280374 GCF_029784015.1 Lycium ferocissimum
TCTTTTGTTGTTAAGATGATAAAGGCCATTAGTCATCAATTTGACTTAAATATGATGCCTACAAGTTGGACACATGTCCCACTCATGGCTTGAGCCAATCAAATTTGGCCATGCCATGGAGTGGGAACCCTATGGCTAGCAATGGCCAATTAATGAATAATTAGATTTTTAATCGTAATAATCTAATCATGGTTAATTAACCCCTAATCTTCATTAATATTTCCATACCAATTAAAATTTATAAGCAACTTGTGCATTAAAATAAAATCGGAGGTTAAAAGCCTCTACCTCGTATCCCAAAATAGTCTTGTCCTTAACTTATCGCGATTTAGCTTAAAATATCCCAATGTACAAAAATACGGAATATAACATATGCTTTGAATTTTCCTTTGACTTGATAATGATATCGTCCATGTATACTTCAGTTTTTCTATGAATCATATCGTGGAAAATGGTAGTCATGGCTCTCATGTAGGTCGCGCTAGCATTTTTGAGGCCGAAGGACATCACTCTATAATGGTACACTCCCATGGAGTGATGAAGGCTGTTTTCTCCGCATCCTCTCTATCTATTAGAATTTGATGATAACTGGCGAAACAATTCACAAATGATTGTAGCTCGTATTGGGCACAATTATCTATGAGTATGTGGATGTTTGGTAGTGGAAAATTTTCCTTTGGACTGGCCTTGTTGAGATCTCTGTAATCTACACAGATTCTTATCTTTCCATCCATCCTTTTTGGGTACCGGCACTATGTTGACCAACCAGGTGGGGTGTATAGAGTTGCTTACTACCACAGGCTTGATTTTGTTTTCTATCTCGTCTTGATGCGGATCGAGGGTACGGCTTGAATTATGCAGTTTTCTATTTTACGGGAATGAAACCCACATTAATAGGAAACACATAGGATACTATCGAGTACTTAGCCTTGGCATGTCAGCGTATGACCATGTGAAGATATCCACATACTCCTTCAGTAGATTTGTCAATTCTTCTCTTAAAGGTGCCTTTAAGTGTGTACTTATCCTTGTTTCTTTGTGTAACGACCCGTTCGATCGTTATTTAATATTCCGCGAACTCGTGCCCAATCTAGGTCTAAGGTTATAAATAATCAGCTCTATGATGTGATTTAAGGGTTAAAAGTGGGAAAAATCAATTTTGGAAAGAATTAGAAATTTCGGGCCAGGAAAAAACACGGACCGCTATAGCGGCGTAGCAACCGCTGCAGGGCAGTAGCCCGATTTTGGTTACTTAATCTATTTTTCTCTCCTTTTTTCAACAAAAGGCTCTCAAGGGCTGCTCCTAGGGTTCTAAATTAAAGAAAAACCCTTGACTAGGGGTGGGCGTTCGGGCCATCAGATTGGATATGAAATTTTCGGTTTGGATATTTGATTTTTGGATTGAAGAAATTACAATCCAAATCCAATCCAAATAAGTTCGGATTAGATTGGATATTTTAAGCTTGGTTTCAAATTATTCAGTTTGAATATTTCGGATTTTCGGATTTGAGTCTTGAGACTTAAGGCAAACTTATTAGGAACGAAATTCATGTGTTAGTTCCATAGATGTAAATCTAAATCTTAATTGCTCAGTAAAAAAAGTCTTCCAGTTTAAATTAGGATTAACAAATTCAAGTCATGTCTAACATAGAAAATTCATACCAAATAAAAGCATTCTGGAAACGTAGAAATGAACAAAATAAAATCTAAGTAGTCATCTGAAAAAATAACAAAGAACTCTTTCATGGGTGACACTAACGTGAGACTTTTCAGACTTGAGAAGTAAGAAAACCCAATATTATATTTGATTTATTAGAGAATTGTATATTGGATTTAATATTTTAATGGGTAGGGCCTTAGGTACTAATCTATTGGACGACCTTTAGAAACTAGATTTATTTGTACTGGGCACAAATGATATAGGTAAGTCTAGATAAAAGCTATAAAAAGTTCGGATTTTAGGTTATCCAAAAATCCATAGTACTAAATCCATATCCAATCTGAAATTCATAAATTTAAAAAATAAAATCCGAAGTCCAATCCATACTCCAAATATCCAAACCAAATATTTAAAAAGTTTGGATTTCGAGTTGGCCCAAACTATGCCCACCTCTACCCTTGACACCAAGAAAAAGAAACCTTCCTAATTTCCTCCCCGCCATTCCCTACGAATATTATCGCTCATGGATTCAGATGAAGGCTAAGAAGACGAGCAATTCTTGGAGATTCGAATAGCCGTTCGTCAAAAAGGTAGGTTATGGTTTACTTGAATTAGACTTTGATTAGCGAATCACATATACTTTTAGAGTTGACGGGAGACTGCATGATTAGGTTTTCAGACATGGAATTTGGATGGACATACTTTTTGATATGACTAATTTATTGTGTAAATGACGGCTAGGGTAATAATGAGTTATTATTAATAGAAAGTGCTGTTATCACTGAGGGGTACTCCGTGTTTACTTTATGCAACCCTAGAAGGGATGATTTCCGTCTTTATACCCAATTGTGTAGAATATTCTTAGGGTTGTTTTTCCTTGAAAACAAGAGGTTTGTATTGAAAGAATTATATTGAGTGGGACTGGCATTATGCCCATCAAGGGCAGGAATTATGATTGTTTTGGCATATCGCATCGTGCGTGCATTGCATGGTTTATAAGGAAATACGGATAGCGAGGCAAGGCCGAGTGTGGGCATTGCTTGCCGGCGTTGTGGCCGTTGAGTTGAATACGTGAATATATATATATATATATATATATATATATATATATATATATATATATATATATATATATATATTGGATCCGCATCCGAGGTTCGTTCCGGAGTGGAAGTTTGTGCTCGGGTCCGAGGAGTATTCCGGAATGAGTGGTACATGGACACCATGGGTCCTCTGCAGGTCATGAGTTCTGGGCAATGGCACCAGTGAGCATGTGTGTACAGCGTGTAATTGGCCAGTGCATTGCATGCACTCCATCATATTTTGCATTGCACTACACTCTTAATTCTATGTTATACATGCGTGTAGTACTGTCGATAGTATTGCTTATTCATTTTTATTTTTAGTTGAGAGTCCCGGTGGAGAGGGGGTTGACACAAGATAAGTGTAGTGTTGGATGTTCGATAGTGATTTATTTTCCTAGATACATCGTATTATAGTAAGTAATGTGAGTTGGTGAACTTTATTAATAAAAAGGGGTAGAAGTCAGAGTAAATGATGAGCGTGGAGACGAGAGTACTAGGTTGGATGAAAGGAAGGGAATGGTTGTGATTTAGTAGAATGCTCGTACACTTTGGAAATAAAAGAAGCGAACTTCGAGAGTGAAAATGTAAGGGGTGGTATTGTAATAGACTTTATTTAGAATATGAAGTTTCATTGGCTTGTCTGCTTATCTTAGTGACTTTATATTGTCTTTGCGTGAATAAATGTTGGTCGACCTATGATGCTTATCAGTGCGTGTGGTGTACTGATACTACTTTTTCTATGCCCTTTCTGGGTGTAGATGTGTTGCAGGTATTAGCTGAAGTTTTGCCGTGTGGATTTATCGGACATTCTCCTACAGCCACGCCTATCTCATTCCCGGCGGAGGTTGTGTCATTTATTGTGTCTTCTTGTATTTAGGAGCTCTTGTACCTGTCTAGACTAAATCCCAGGGATTTCTTTTCAGTTTTATTGTATTTTTTAAAATAGAGGTTGTACAAAGTTTTTACGTTAATTTTGTGATTTATAAAGGATTGTTGTCGCAACGGTTTAATGTTGGGTTTAGTTGGTAAGGGTTCGCTTACTAGGTTAGTAATATGGTAGGTGCCCGCACGACTCATGGTTTGGGTCGTGACACTTTGACGTTCTCTTCGTCACCTAGATTTATGTCTTCTGTTTCGTCCATGTTTGGTTTTTGCTCACTCTCTAACTGCTCTACCTTTTCCACGAGACCCTCGGGTAACATTATGGTCTCATCATATTCCTCGTACTCTTCTTCCTCTATCTTTGCCTGACTCATTCGTTTCGCAACATGTCATGACATTTAGGGTTTTTTTTATCATTTTTATTACTGAAAATTCAAGGCAAAGTATGTTAATATAAAACATACATGCATAATAAACAAATAAAGCTGTTTTGATTAAACCGAGGCTTAGATTAATAAAAGTACAAACTGTGGTCTTGGCTTGGATCAATGTCAAGCCATTTTCATTTTTGAAAACATTACGAGGTACATAAAATGATAAAAAGTGAGTAATCGGGCCTCGGCTGATTCTCACTATTTTCAAAATAAATTCATCTTTCTCTACCGAAGAGCTAGTACATTGGGAGAGATCTAATTGGATAGCTGCTGGCCCGGATCTGCATCTCTGATGGTGGGCGCTCCTCATATTTTTCTAAGATGACTAAGCAATCTTCTACTCAGAATAGTATCCCTATCCCTTCTTTAATGTCAGCATCGCCCGGCATAGGTATTCGATTGGGAAATGACCGGTACAAGTTTGGAATGGGTTTGCATAGATCCGCAACCTCTTGCCTCTTTTTGGTAGGTATCTCATCTTCAGCTGGGACATATCCCAGTCTGAAACGAAAATTATCTTGGGGAAGGGGAATTGGCTCAGTGATGCCGTGCAAATTCTTTCCCAGACCTTTCCTGGGTTCGAACCCATTCAAGAGCATAGTTGAAGCAATCATCCTATATACTGCTGGCATAGGAGTTCGGGGTATTCTATTTTGTGGGCAGCCCCCACGAGTTCCATTACATGGAAATCCATTCCTTTGGGTGTCGTTTCGATGACAGGCACGGAATTATCTAGGTAATTGTGCATGCTTGTTTCTCCATGGAATATCACCTCTTGTTCTTCCCAGACGAATTTCAAAGATTGGTGAAGTGAAGATGGTACTGCTCCCGCCATGTGGATCCATGGCCTCCCCAAGAGTAAATTGTAGTTGGCCGGTATTTCCATAACCTGAAACTCGGTAGTGAACTCTGCTGGACCTATTTGAATGTCCAGGTCAACTACTCTGATGGCATCACATCGGCCTCCGTTAAATGCTCTTATATTAGTGTGGCTCTGACGAACCTTTCCAAGGTCATATCCCAGCTGTGCTAGGGTAGACTCAGGATAAATATTGAGGCCTGTTCCATTGTCTATCAGCACACGAGTCACTACTTTGTTGCAGCATATGACAGTGATGTGCAGTACTTTGTTGTGATCCGTGCCTTTCTTAGGAAACTCTTTTTCCGTGAAGGTAATTTGGTGTTCTTCCATAACATGGGCGACCATTTTGGCCAGATTTTTGCTATTCATCCCAGCTGGGACGTGGGCTTCCTCCAACACCTTCATTAGAGCCAAGCGGTGCTAGAGTGAACTTTGTAAAATTGCCAACATCGAGATTTGGGCCGGTGTTTTCTTCAGGTGCTCCACAATGGAGTATTCTTTGGGCTGCATCCGGTGCCAAAAATCTTTAGCTTTACCCTCAGTGATTGCTCTTTTTTGATTTCCCTCTCTTCGGGGTGCCCCTTGGGTTAGATCTTCGGGAGTATAGCACCTTTCCGATCTCATAATTTCGTCGGCGGCAGCAACTTAGAACGCAAATTCCTTTCGAGGCAGTGTAGGGGTTACTTAGGCCAGATGCGCAATAACTGGCTCAGGGATTAGTACTTTGAATTATGGGCGTTCTTGTAGAGAAAACGACGCCACTGTGCTCTTAAGTTCTTTCACAGATTCTCGAATTGTGGGCCTGCCTGCGACCCAGTCCTCTTCTCTTTCTATCATATGAATCACGTTGTTACCATGGTTTGGCAGGGGATTGGTGTTCACATTTGGTGAAGCTATTTGGAGCACAATCTCCTTCCGGTCAATCATGCCCTGTATCTTATACTTGAGATTGATGCAATCTTCAGTACTATGTCCTATGCCATTAGAATGGTAGGCACATGTCTGGCCAGCTCTGTAAAATCGATGCTTTGGGTCAACGACCTTTGGGGGAAGTGTTTGGATCATCCCTATTGTGCTCAATCTTTTGAACAAATCAGTCCGTGATTCCATTAATGGAGTGAACACACGGGCAAATTTCTTTTCAAAGTTCTAACGTGGCACATTATCGGTATTCGGTGGTGGCTAATTTTGGTAGGTATTGGATTGGTTATTTTGTGAAGGAAGGTAAGCGGGTGGGGGAGTTTGATAATTTGGCTGTAGAGCTTGGAAATTCGGGGGAGGTGATTGGAAGGTATTCTGCGGGGTTTGGTAATTTAGGGGTGGTGATTGGAAGGTCAGCTGCGCATAGTATACGGGCACTTTATTGTAAGGAGCGGGTATGTAAGTATTTTTTTTGGGGGGGGGGGGGGGGAACCATATGCTTCCGTCAGGAATTCTTCCCTTCTTTTGGGTTTTAGGCTAGGAGTGTGGGATATGCTTGCCACGTCTTCTTTCTTCTTCTTCTTCCTTATAAACCCGGTTGAGCTTGACCCAGCAGACTTTCCGGTCATACTTATGATTTGGCCTGTTTTAAGACCTTCTACTATGGCCTCTCCCATTTTGACCAGTTCGGAGAATGGTCTTCCGGCCATTGAAAGCATTTTGTCATAGAAGTCCGTTTCTAGCGAACGGATGAAGTCCAAAACCAATTCTTCTTCACCCATTGGTGGTTGTACCCGGGTAGCTTTTGTTCTCTACCTACTTGCATACTCACGAAAGTTCTCGGTGGATTTCTGTTTGACCTTTTCCAAATAGTACCTATCCTGTACCATTTCCATGTTAAAGCAGAATCTTTCCATGAAGGCCACAGGCATGTCTTCCCATGTGATGCATCGACATATGTCTTGCGCTGTGAACTACTCTGAGGCTTCTCCGGTCAAACTTCGACTGAACAACCTCATAATGAGATCTTGGTTATCTCGGACACCGACCAATTGGTCACAGTACGCCTGTAGATGTGCTTTCGGATTACCTGTCCCATTAAATAGCTCAAAACATGGCACCTTGAAGCCTTTGGGTAAATCCAAATTTGGATGCATACGCAAATCGTAATAGCTCAAGCCTGTGCCAGTGAGGGTGGTCCTCATGGACCGTTCCAACATTGCGGTCTTCTTCCGTTCGAGACTTTCTTCTTATTTTTCCTGCTCAGCCTTCCACGCCTTTTCCATCATCTTGTAGTGATCAGTTTCTTAATCAGGTGAAAATGTGCCTGGGGTGACAGGTATGTGGAAGGAAACAATAGGGCGAGTTCGGTGGGTAGGGGTAGTTTTGGCGGTTGGTAGCGATATGATGCTTGGTTATGTAGTGATGCCGGGATGGATGTTTTGTGGTATTGAGTAAGAGGGGATAGAGTGAGCGGTTCCGGGAATCTGGGTAGTGTTAAGTGGTGGCGGGGTATGGTGCGAGGCACTAATGTGTCCGTCGATTAGGGTAAATGGTATGGTGGTCATAATGGACTGGGTGGGAAAGTGATCAGGTAATGGTGAGCTTAGGGATGGAAATAGCGGCGCAGGCCTCCTTGTTTCATTTGGCGTCTCTCGGGAAGCATTAGCAGCTTTATTTCGCGCTAATTCTTCTTGGAGGTCGACAATTTTCTCAAACATCATTTTCATAACGTCCTCAATAGGCCAGAACTCAGTCAATTCCCTGAAGAGGTGAATCTCTGAGAGTGATGTCAGTTGGAGCAGTCTCCTTCTCGGAAGTACCAGTCATTTTTGCTTTGCCTTTGTCTTGTTAGGATAAGGATGCTATTGCAGCTTTGGATCTGGTGAAGTATGCTAGTGTGAACACAAATCAACCCCTCTTTCTATAAGAAAAGAACAACTCAAAGGTAAACAGAGTTAGTTCATTAGGTAATAGTAGATAATCAAGGTATCACACGTAGATGGCAGTTAAAAACACTTAGCACATAAATAATCATATGTTTGATTTAAATGCTCAATTGATCTCTTGTATCGGGTTTTGGATACTTGGACTTTGTTAAGTAAGGGAAATATAATATTTATAATATATAGGGACTGAGTCTTACGTAGACTGCCTACGTATCCCTCAGCGGGAAATCAGGCCCTTCCGTAGTTCGGTTTACATAAGATAAGAATCCATACATTAAAACCTACCCGTGACCAGGCATGATAGGGGCTTCTTGTGTATTCTTCCTTGAGACATCAAGTCGGCGCAACTCCGTTTACATAAAATGAGGGGCGGGGGAGGGGGGGGGGGAATCTTTATTAAGTACAAAAAAAAAGGGGATCCCCTAAAACTACCCAAAAGGTGACCTTTCCTTTGAGGTCAAAACAGGTTGTTTGTCCGTTCAATCCTTTCCCTCCCCTAAAGGCCCTAAATTCTAATGCCGGGAGAGCACCAACCAAATGGCGCCTTTGTGGACCAGATTCTCCACCTCAAACTTGAATGCCTCGCATTCTTCTATGTCGTGCCCCAAAGCTCTAGAATGGTACAGACACTTTTTGCGGCGGCCAACCCCTTCAGTTTGAGCTCTTCTGGATCTGATGGGGCTAATTTTTTCGACCAACTTTGGCGTAAGAGTCCTTAAATACCCTAAAGTCTTAACGCCAAATATGAGTGTTCAGCGTAATCCCTTCGGCTGGGGAGATATTATCGTGGACCAAAATTGACTGTGGGCCCTATATCTTAGTGATGTTTTTCTTATCTATCAGCTCGATGAGCCTTTTCTTGAAGGCCAAACATTCATTGATGGTGTGATGGTGTGCCACGGCACGCGGTTGATCCCGAAGGGAAAAGGGCATCTGCTTGTGAGATGCAATAGGGACAATTCAATGCCTTGAGCGCAATAGCCCACTATTCGGATGAATCTGGTCGGACATACTCTACCAGTTCCTCGCGTTCTCCCCTGAGACTTGGTGGTGCAGTAGAAGTCCTTTCCTTTTTTGGGCTTAATGGCGTAGCGAAACTTGATCATCACTTCCTCGCATTTTTTGTTATGTCCGTATTTGCACTTTCGGAAAATTTGTTGACGGGATAAGGACGAGGCTATATTTTGATCTTGTTTGGTATATAAGTTGTTCATGAGAAATATTGATGCGAAAAATGCCGAGGAGGCTAAGGGAAAAATTGGAATTTGGAAAAAATTTGTTTCATGAAATTACAAATGTTAGCCAACTACTTGGGCTCAAACAAAAAAAAAATAAGAAAAAGAGGCCCAATTTTTGGAAGGGTGGCCGGCCATACATGGCCCAAGCCCATGGGTTTTATTAAATTTTTTCCATGTGCTAATTTAGTTATAAAAGGATCATTATCCTTAGAACTTTCAAGAGAAATAAGAGAGGAGAAAAACAAGAGAACAAGAGAAAGACTAGGGAGGCCATTCGGCCAACCCGTGGAAAAATTAGGCCATGGAAATCTTGTCCAAAAAATTTATTTCTTCATGTATTTCTACTAATTCAAGGGTCCTCTACAACGTGGCGAAATTGTTTCGGAGAAGATAAGTCGTTCGTTTATTAGTTTCCGCATTCTAGCCAAGTGAAGAAAGTT
Source organism: Lycium ferocissimum (assembly GCF_029784015.1). NCBI lineage: Eukaryota > Viridiplantae > Streptophyta > Magnoliopsida > Solanales > Solanaceae > Lycium > Lycium ferocissimum. The sequence goes on from NC_081344.1 coordinate 27,276,881, forward strand.
GAAGGAAAAGGTAAGATTTCATCCTCTTTTATATGTTATGAAAGGTTTGTTTATGTTGTGGTGTGTAGAAATGGATAGAATTAATGAAAGTATGGAAGGTTGCATGATGAATGCATACACATATGCATGTGTATTTGTGTTCATGTGTTGTTGTGTAGACAAAGATGAGTTAATTTTATGTAGTATTCTAGTTGTGGTTGTTGTGAACTCTATATTGGAAATGAAAGTTTAATGAATTTGCTTGAGGTTGGAAATGTGGTGTGGCCGAATGGGGTATGAGTATGGAACAATTGAATAAATTTCTATGTAGTAATTTGATTGTTGTTGATGTGTGTTGTTGGGATAGGTTATGAATTTGGGCGAGAAATGCATTAAAAATTGTTCTAGGAAAGTTGAGGAGTTTTCGGGTGAATTATGGATTTTGGTGGAATTTTTGTATATTTTGTAAAACGATATATGAAATACTTCCGAATTGTATTTGAATGGTCTTGAATTAGAAAAGGAATATGAAAATGTTGACATTAGTTTGAAAGTGCGAAGTTGAGGTAGAAGTTGTTTGGAATATTCTCGACTTGATTGTTGATGTAAGTTGGCAAAAAATTATTAGTATTGTCATTGATAATGTGGCCGAGTTCCATTCTCGGGTTTGTTGTTGTATTTTTGGCGAGTTGAATTCTCGGGGATGGCGTACGTTTACAGGGGAAATGCGCCGCCTCAAATTTTGTAGACAATTGATACTTTAAGATTCAATTTCTAAAAGCTCTAATCAATGTTTGGTAAACATGACCATTTGTAGATTTTGGAGCGTTTGGAATTTGAATTTGGAGTAGCGTAAGGAGCGGAAAAGGTATGTAAGGCTTCACTTTTCCTTCTTTTGGCATGTCTTAGACCTAATAAGTTTGAAAACGAGCCTCGGGGACAACTCTGTTCTTAGAAACCCGAGCTTGAATTTGACACTTTTCCATTCAATAGAATTGAATCAAGTTTTTCATGCTTTGTTGAAATAAACGCCCAAGCCCCTACGACTTGCCCAATGCGAACCGGATTTCACTAAAACTTCCATAAATGACTCTTTAAAGCTTAATGTGTGTAATTTGTGTACACCACCTCCGTTGGCTTGAGGTGGGCCCACTATTTTCGATTCCTATCCTGTTGTCTAATTGACTTATTTTCACCGATGATTAAAGGGAACCTTGGCTATTGTTTCAAGTTCGTTAGGATCCATATGCATCCTCTAATACAAGCGTCTGAAATTTCGATATGAGTACATTGATTCGACTATTCGATATAAATATTCCGTACAAGTAATCCGATATGAGTACTTCAATTCGAATATAAGTATCCAGAGATATGAACATTCGATTTGGGCATTTTAACATAAGCATTTGGTATAAGTATCTGATAGGAATATTTTGATGTAAGTATTTCGATATAAGCACTTTGATGTGAATATTCTGATGTGAGTATGCAACTTGATATAAGAAATGTGTTATGAATAATTTGATATAAGTGTGTTGATAAAAGTATATTCTATAAGTATTATGAGATAAAGTACTTTGACATAAGTATTTTTATACAAGTATTTTGACATAAGTATGGGGATAAAAGCATTCATATGGATATTAGATATAAGTGTCATGCTAAAAAAGTATTAAGACAAGAGTGTTACGATCTCGGTATGTACCGAGATAAGAATTATGATATGGAGTAACTGTTATGAATAATTTGCTACGAACATTCGATAGGAATATCTTCTCGTAAACTACGATGTTTTGGTTGTCGAACGACAAAGACGCGTACGATTATTCTATTGAGTCTTCGGATGACGGTAAGTGTGTATATGTGCGAGTCTTGAATTGTATACATATGGTTTCGCACTACTCGTTCGTGCAAGTTTTGGTATGTCTATTCAACGAGCCGGGCTGAGACATGTTCTCGTGCGCATTCCACCGCATTGTTCACGAGACCCACCAAGAGAGGGCGGGACATGTTATATGATGATGGCGCGCATACGGACCGGATCCCCTCTCTGAGAGTCCATCCTTATTGAAGGGCCGGGACCGTTATCCACCGAGTCCCTCGCGGCGGGCCGGACACGTTACATGCATACATGACGGTTGATGTTGGCATATATGATTATATTCACCGAGTCCCTCGCTCGGTAGGAAACGTTATGCATATGTGACTTATTCACCGAGTCCCTCGCTCGAGGGCGGGACACGTTATTTGTACATATGATGTATTCATGGATCGAGCCTTACGTTCCCGGGCACAATACACGGTATGATGTTCTACGAGTATGCATGCATGAGTACGTATACGCATATGTGATACATGATATTGGCACGCAACGATTACGTACCGCGTCCCCGCCTATGGCCGGGATCTCATATGTGTATATGTATATGATGACGTATGATCCGGGCACGCCTGCCGGTATCAGTGTTGGAAAGTAAGTATTCTGGCACTACGGATGACTTATCAACTTTTTTGTACTTTTCTGTCCTATGACATCAGTATACTTACATATGATGTGTCGGATAGAAGTAAGTATTTTGGTATTCGATGTTGTACCGAGTTCGCACTTTTGTTCGGCTACGATTCTCGTTTTACGTATTTCATGCCTTACATACTCGTACATATTCCCGTCATCGACCCCTCTTCTCCGGGGGGCCGCGTTTTATGCCGCGCGGTACTCCCCGGATGATTAACGACCATTACGAGAAGATGTTCCGGTGGGTGGGCGGCTCCACTCGCTCCCGGAGTGTTGCCGAGTCGCAGTTTGTATGATATGCTTTACGGATGGATGTTAGAGACTTTGCGGACAGCGTCGTGGGTGTTGGTTGTCGAATTACATGGAAATGCTCGTCCGGCCGATATGTCGATTCCGTGCTATGTATTGAGTTTTGTATGGTTATAGATTTGTTCGGTTTGGAAGCTGGCTTACGAGAAAAGTATTTACGAAGAAAATTTTTTACTATGTATTTTATCTTATTTGATTTAAAAAGTTTGACGTGATTTTGTATGTAGTAAGAGTACCGAGGGTTCCTCGGCTCTAGGTAAGGGTCGGGTGCCCATCACACCCTAATAAGGTTAGGGTGTGACATTATTCCTCCTCCTCGGACTCTTCCATTATCAGGATGTATTCGGGAAGGATATCTTTTTCCTTGTCCAGGACATTCTCTGCTTGAGTTTCAGTTGGTTCTTTGGGTGAACTTTCTACCAAATCCATCAACTTATCAGCTTCTTTGATCTTGGCCTTAATAGCTCCGATTTGCTTTTCGAGGTCCTGAATATTTCAGCGAAGCGAGACCTCATTTTTTTCCTAGCTTCCAGCTCTGGTGCGTTCTTAGTGTTTATCTTTCGATTCTGAGAAGATTACTAGAATTAGTACGGGTATATTTTGTTCATTGTTTTTCTTTGGGGGAGTGGATAGTACTTGAGATCAATTGAGGATTTAAGCGAAACAAGGGAAAGGAAAATCACTAAGAGTT
>NC_081344.1:27280474-27301234 GCF_029784015.1 Lycium ferocissimum
ATTTGAGAGTAGGTGGGTTTATATGAGATTAAGGCATTTTGGTCGGGTTTCTTTCTTCTTTTGGATCCCGAGCCTACGCTAGTCAACACGTCCCCGAACTCCTCTAAGGTAGGCATCATCTCGACGTCGTCCCCAAATCGGAAAACCATCCTATCTCTGTCCCAAAACTCGGTGATTACTTCTATTAGTTCCTTGCAATCCATCATAGTCAAGATGGATGTCATATTTTCTAAATGACATGAAATCCCCTTTTTCTCACCCAGGGACATTTGGCCCCACCAAATACGCAAAGAACTCTGGTGTAGTTAAAACTATGTCAAAATTCACGTTGATCGACATCTACAAAACATAAGTTAAGGTTAATTCCCCCCCCCCCCCCCACAACTAGGCAATGGTTCTATTCATAGGCACATTACATGTTTCCAAATAGCACATAATATGAGATGCTATGGTTTTCAAGTCATAGACCGTACTTCACACGGGGTAGTCTTCCTATCGGGTTTGGATACGTCTAAAATATCCAAACCACTCAGTCTACTTCATATTGGATTTGGCTTAGCTCTAACCTAGGCATATGCAAGAGTGGGCTTTTCGAATTGACCTTGGACCTGAGCGGACTACTCGGGGTGAACCGTTGTCGGCTGTTCGGTGACCGCACACCAACTTAACGTTCAACGCATTTCAAAGAAAGGGTGTTTCAGGTTTTTAGTGAAGGCTAGAACGCGATCCCGCTTGTTTCTTTTGAAACCTTTCTTTTTGCCAGGAGTGGCGGAGTTTTATGATATGAATGCGTGGTAGTTCAAATTACGGAATTTTAAATACATAAGCAATTAATATAGTTAAAATTACATTATATTGAAACCCTTATGGTTAGAATCTAGAAAATCCCCAGCAGAGTTGCCATCTGTTACGGTTCACTTTTACGCGGGCGCATAAAAGCTACTACGAGGTTGTTGGTGCGCTAACTGAATTTTATTCGCCACCTAATTTATTTGAAGAAAAATTTGGAAAATCGGGTAAAAGATTCTTTAAGCAAGAGAGAAATCTTTCCGTACCAAAGTTCGAGGTAAGGGTTCTGGTGATCCCCTAGGGAAGGTTTTACGCACCCTAGTATTAAAGATCCGTAGAATATGGTTGACCTATGAGCTTCAATGTGCGATTAATGTATTATTTGCTAAAAAAGTATTAAGTTTTCCGCAAAACGTCATTCATTCGTATCATAAACTCAAGGAAAATTTTGCAAAAACTCCCCTTAGAAAAGGGGTTTTTGGGGTTTAAAAATCCACATAAGTGTTCATCTCACTTCATTTCCGGAGTAAGACACACCCGGAATTTCTTCCGAGTAGAGTCGCTACTATTTTAGTCCTAATGAAATGGTTTAGTACCTCTGAGTTTTATTATACGTATATAGAAAATACGGAGTATAATATATATATATATATATATATATATATATATATATATATAATAGGAAGTTTTGTTAAAGTCCAAATTGTTTATTTGAAGCCCATATTAAGTCAATCCGTAATTCAGTGCAGAGTCCATCTTCCTCAAACTTGGTCCAAGTGAATTTCTCCTCATTTTCAGCCCATAAAGTTCGGGCTTTTGGGCCCAACAGTCTCAATTCTCTTTCTAAAATCATTTAAATCCGAACCACAAAGTACTTCATTTTTCTGGAAAATTTCTAAAGTTTTCAGAATTCAGTCCAAGTTAAAGAATGTCCATTATCATTTTCATAGTTTCCAGAACTATCTTTAAACTCATTTTCTCTCCTTTTCTTGGCCCTAAATCAGTTTTTACAGTCCATTAAGCGGTTTGAAACTTTCCATAACGGGCTGGAGGCCCAAAATCGATTTAAACATTGTCATCTTTATGATGAAATTCTAAAAAAGGGGCAGAGGGTCCAAAGTGTTCGCTACTTAATCATTGTTAAAAAAAAAATTCACTTAACCTTAATGAAATGTCGCACCAATTTTAAAGTTTCATCGAAATCGAATTAAGTTCCAATTTTCATCCAAAGTTATATTAGCTGAGTTTCGAAAGTGTTTAAGCGACTTCCTAAGCTACTAAGTATTATTTCCTAAGTTCTAAACATGCATAGGGGTTTCAATAGTTTTTCAAGTGTTTTTACAAATTCATATACACAAATAATGAAAGAAATAGAGGGAGTTAGGCTGGTGGGCTAACCTAAGCCCACCGCATTACTATTTTCACCCATAGTTGGGCCTTCAAGTCATTTTCACCTATGGCTGGGCCTTCAAAGAAAACATTAGCTTCCCTTTCTCTTTATCGGACTCGATCAATGGACAGAAGTAGTTGGCCTGACAGGTTTTCAGATGTGGAGAAATGGCCCAAATGGCCCGCGGGAGTTTCACATGCAACACGAAGTAGAAAAGGAAGATGGTGAGATTAGACAAGTATATTGGACTTAAGTATTTACTTAATACAGAATAGATTATAATTATAAACACGCTATGCATAAACACGTGTTCAGGTTATTAACATAAATAATGCAAGAAGTCCAAACCAAAGTAGTATACACAAAGGAAGGTTCAGAAGAGACCAAAAGTCCAACTTAAGATAACTATGGCCTAAAGCCGTGGCCCAAACAACATTAAATGACAATAAACAAAGCCAAAGCCTAACAACAAAATACAGAAGAATAAGCCCAAAACCAAACAGAAACTTAAACAACAAAGCCAACAATTATGGACTCACACAAGTGATATACCAACCATATACCAAATATACCAGTTTTTATACACTATATGTATATAGAAATGGATATACCTAGTATATTCAGGTATATTTACTTACATATCATAACGAAAAAAAAAAACAATATTCAAGCCCAGCAAGGAACATATTAAGGCCTTTATGATGTTTTGAGACTCCATTTAGATAAATGGCAGCAGAACCCAGGGGGAAGATAAAAAAAAAAGGCAATGCAGTACATAATGCGCAAAGATCAGTTATCAAAAGCCAGTTTATACCATTTGACAAGAAAAATGCTTCATATCAGTTTTAGATTTTTTTAAAAGGTAACTCAGCATGCACGTATACACATACTTTCACTTGTTTTTCTTAAAACTTGGAGGGTCCCATGGGATATGAGCTTCCACGAAGGAACCCTAGCAACCTAGAGTAGAGAGATTAGGCTGAGTTAGCTAGAAACTCTAAGCCCATCATCCCTTTCTTAGCCTTAGGTAAATCACACTAATGGTCACTGAGATACCAAATGCCAACCTCCTTCCATTCAGACCTCCTAAGATTTAAACTCAACAAGCATATACCAAACCTCAAGCTATTTATATGAACCAGTAGCCATACTTAGTTACACCTTAGAAAACACACAAAGGGAAGAATAGATAATAGTCTTAGATGAACAGGACAACTACACAGACATAGGCATTGACGTGGATATAAGCAAACTAGCATCAGGCAAGGCATTTAATCCTTCTAAACATGCAAACATGTATGTTTGGATTTTTTTTTTTTTTTACTATGGCATGGTCACTAGAGGTTGAATAGGTAGGGCTTTCCATAGTAACATAACAATGTCAACAGTTTCTCTAGATTTAGACAAGTATTGCATGAAGATGTATACTTAACTGATTCATGTGATTGCTTTTAAGTGACAATAGTGAGTGAAACAGGCTTAAATCTAACAGGGAGTGACCATTTAGCATTCAACTGTCATTTTTATCAATAATAAACCTCAATATTCCTGCCGAACTTAATCAGAGGTGCTATGTGTATATAAAACTATCGGAATTGAACTCAGAGTCCTCTTTTGAACTTATTGAGAACATGTGTTGTCTATTTTATATGAAACGAGATCATGCAAGCTCATGCTAATAGACAATCATTTATAATTGGTTCATGGATCATGCAGGAGCATTAGAAACAAATCAGGCAAACAATGGTCTACTCAACTTACTTAACCAAAACTAACACCTCCTTGGTCCAATAAACTTTATTAAATGCAATCCATGTCTACATGAGTTCAAGCAAACACAGGTGCAAGTTAACATCATGATTTAACAGTAATGGCACATAGACAGAGACTCCAACACTTTTATTTTTGACAAGATAAGCATCATATTTGGACTACAAATTCATTAACAGAGGATCAATCAAATTTCAGTACATAACTCATTTAACCCATGCTCAGACACTATCAATAGAGGATTAACTAAGCTAACAGAGACAAACAAATGCTATCAATCATATATGAACCAATTAATCAATAAACATGTCACTCAAATAAGCATTCAAAGAATAATTTTAACTAGATAGCATGCTAACCTTCTCTGTACTCTAATCATGCTCACTATTAACATTTAATAATCATTCTAACTGAGCATTATGAACATATTACGGTTTTTACCCTAATCATGCCTATTAGATAATATCTAACGGTAAATCTAACTAAGCAATATAAGCATACTGATATTCTTAAACACTAATCATGCTTACTACAAACATCAAACTAACACAAGAAATATACAATATAAACAGTAATACACAGCAAAAATAACTAAATGAAGGGGGTTTACCACTTTTTTATGCAGCCTGCTATTGAGAATGGACTTGGAGACCTTTGTTCCTCCACCCAAGCTCAGCCACACACAAAAAACAGAAGAAACAAACCTTAAAATTTAGACTTAACTCAATTTAAAGGTCTCAGCAATATTGCTAAAACCTTTAGTATTTTCGAGTTCTTTTTGTGAATATATGATATTCGGTGTTCAGGTCTATCCCTCAATGGGATTTGGGGGGGGGGGGTTCTATTTATAGAACCCCAAATTGCAACAAAAACGTAATCTCACCGATGTGAGACAAGTCAAGATTTTGGACTTGTTCCTTACAATCAACATCGTGCGGCTCAGATTAGGCACAGACAACAATTAAACAGCTAGATTAAAGCTTCCATTGATCGATCCACTCGATTCCTCCTGAACCAATGAGGGTCGAGAGTTCAAAATCGAATAACAACAAAAACCATTAAGAAAGCTTAGTCAATCGACCGTTGTAAAGCAAAAGCAAAGTGAAAAAGAGGTGGTAATACCGTGTTTGGGCTAAGTTTTGGGAGTATTGGTTGAGAAATGACAGAGCGTTTAATGCTCTTGCCATTCTCGATCAGGTTCACAGCTGCAAAAGCCATGCGGGCCCTTATCTTTGCCATATCCGGCAACGTGACGTAAGAGAGAGGGTGTGGGGAGGGGTGGCTGTGCTAGGGTTTATAACCCTTGAGCGAGAAAACTAGTGGGGTGCGTTTGGTTGATAAAGAATGGGAAATGATAGGGGTATTACCCCTTTATTGGACGGTTGGGCTGGCTCAGTCCTTTAATGGACTGCGCCCGGCCGAATTAAAAGAGAAACACAAAGGGGCTATAATATACGTTCATATATACGAGCTATACATGTATACATATGTATATCCGTATATGTGTGTGTGTATATATATCAAAGGTTTTGACACTAATTTAACAAATGACCATAATTAAGAAAGTCAATTAGTGTAAATTCCTTATTTATGGTCAACGTATAATTATTTAACCATTTAATCAAACAACTGAGTATGGTTAATTGTGCAACTAGATTTATATTGCAAACATAGCCTTAATTGATTTTGACCAATGGAATTGGCCATTTCAATTATGGCCGCATTTGGCTCAATTGAACAAATTAAATGCTAAATTGCAATAATGGCCTCTATTGTCTTGAACCATGGATTTGGTCATTTCAATTAAGGCAAAATTAAGCTGATCAAACAATTTAAAGTTCTAATTTTGCAATAATGACCTTAATTGATTTGAACCTATGAATTTGACTATTTCAATTAAGGCCAGAATTAACCAACAATTGATTATTTCAATTGTAGCCACTATTAGTCATGTAATAATTTTTTTTATGGAATTACCCACAATTAATCATTCAATTAATTATGATTAACTCTAATAAATTGTACAAATACACATTGGATATGCAGAATTCAGAATTGAGGGGTAAGATGATTAATCCATTTAATTAATCAGATTTTCTTGAATTAAACGGATAATTTTAACAATAAAATAAAAAATGTTTTAAAATCTTTCCCTTGGTTAAATTTATCAAATGCCCTTTAATTTTTGCAAGAAAAATATGTAAATTAATTTCTAAATGATTTCTAGTATTATAGAAATTATTTTTGAATTGAGATGGCAAAATATTATCCAAATAATTTTATGAAATCATTTTAATTTGTGGAAAAATACATATTTTACTCCGTTTGACATCCAAGGATGCTGAACAATTAAAATAAATTATGGGAGGTCAAAAATTAGGTGTCAACAACCGACATAAATGCTACTAAGGGTATGCTGGCTAGTAAATTTGATATGAAAGACTTAGGAGTTGTTGATTTGATCTTAGGAATTAGGATCTATAAAACTCCACAAGTTCTAGCATTGTCACAATCTCATTATATTGAAAGGGTACTTGACAAGTTCAAGTATTTGAATTTCAATATTGCAAAGACCCCAATTGATGTAAGTTTTGCACTTCAAAAGAATGAAGGTGAAAGTGATTCACAATTGGACTATGCACGAGTATTGGGAAGTTTGATGTATATCATGAATTGTACGTTGAGTTGGTTCACAGGTAATCTCAATCAAACTAAACAGATGGCAGTGAAACGAGTTTTGGGATATTTAAAACACCCCCAAAACTATGATTTGCACTATAATGAATATCCCGCAGTAATTGAGGGATATAGTGATACAAATTGGATCATTGGATCATCTGAAGTTAAATCCACAAGTGGATATGTTTTTACCATTGGTAAGGAATTGTGTGTTGGAAATCATCCAACAGACATGCATCGCTCGCTCTATAATGGAATCTGAATTTATAGCTTTAGACAAGGCCGGTGAAGAAGCTGAATGACTCCCGAATTTTTTGAAAGATATTCATTTTGGCCCGAACCTTTGACACCTATATTATCACGACCTAATTTCACTAAGTCATGAGGGCACCTACCTTTCCTACCTCGGTAGGAGAAACCTTAACCCAACATTTCATAAATACATAAATAGAAAATAGAATAACGGAAGTATCACGATAATAATATAAGGAACCGAAAATAAGAGAAAACACCCCAGTATTTGGTCTGGTCATACAAGAGCATCTAGCTAAAATTGACGACTCTGGAAATAATAATAATACATCAATAGTCTCAATATATCCCAGAATATCAAGTAAGACATAAACAAAGAGGAGTCTCCGGGTAGCGAAGCATCACTTATCCCAACAAGACTCATATCAGCAACCTCGAACTCTCAGCCACGAGGGGTAGACGTCGATCCCACCAGATATTCTACATTCATAAAAGAATGCAGAAAGTGCAAGTCAGTGCAAACAATAAGTACTGGTAGGTATCATAGGACGACTAAGACTAGCTAACGTATATAAAGACAACAAAGCAAGATAACCAACAAGTACAAGTCAACAATAAGCCCTATCCACGGTACAAGTCATCGCCTATGTTATAGCATCTAAACCCAACTGTGTCAAGTCTTTGTATAGCAATCCGAACCAGTACATCACAGCAGTATCACAATAATCAATAGAAATCGAGATACAATGCAATGAAATAATGTATGTAGGATGAATGCAACGCATATGCAGCTTTATACAACATGTCCCGGACGGAATGACTCCACGTCTCGGCGATCATGACCCATGGGGGACCCGCAAAGTCTATGTACCACTAGCTCCGGAATATGACCTCAGATCACAAGCACCCTCTCACGATCCCAACAAAGACCTCGGGCATCGGGCACTCTATCGTTCCCGGCAAGAAACTTCGGGCAACGAACACTCATCTCTCTTTTACGCTCTTCGACGTAAAACCTCGGAGGCTACACTCTCTCACATATCGTCATCAGTACCAAAACCATGCATATGTCAATGTATCATTGAAATGCGTATGAATATAATGAAATGTGATATCAACAAAAAATTTAATCCGAAACAGTACCATACATGGCACACAAATAACATCAATAGTAAGGCTACATAATAAGCCACAATGAATCACCATTCTCATCTCAAAGATAGAATGAGTAAGTACCGTAATATCAAATCCATGATATATCACTAGCCATAATTACCAATGTCTCAACATGTCAACGAACCAACAAGTAAATGGATCAAGATGAATCAACAACACAACGGGGTGGCTAGCCCTAAATCATACAACAAGGCCCAACCTAAACAATATCCATCCCAACTTCGTACCCAAAGGCTTACATGCATTCTATATCATCTAAACATGCACTTCGCTAATTGAAGTCTCACCATAAAGTAAACCGTAACCTACCTGGAAGGCCGAACAGCAAGGTCTCTAGCAATCACACCTTAGTCTTTCCTTTACTTCGAGCCTCGAGATAATGAAAGCCTAACATATCCAAATCATGAAATTAGAATAAAGAATAACATCATTCAAACCCTACTTCTATTCAAGACCCAAATCCCCAACTTATGGAATAGGGTTTATGATTTAGAAAGGTGAAATTAGGAATTTGTAGGCCTCAACATGAAATTAAGCTCTAAGTGATCAATTCTCATCAATATCAAGCTAGAAGGACCAACAATTCACTTAATTTCAAATTCTAGGCAAAACCCCTAAATTTTGGTATAAACCCTAGCTTTTAATTCCATAATTAGCCACTAATTAGGAAGAAATCATGCAATTATAGGTTCTAGTCATCAATTCTATGCTTAATGAAATCTCCATCAATAAATCAAGATTTAGAAGCCTAGAAAGAAGAACTTATGGAACCCTCTTTAAATCATCAAACCCTTAAGGAACCAGCATGTTAATGGAATCCTAAGGTGATAATGAAACCATGGAATAGCAAAGAGAATAGAAGAACTTGCCTCAAAGAGTTTCTCCCAAGAATCACCTTGAAAAGCTCTCAATAACTCAAAAGTCGAAATAATAAAAAATAAGGGACTTAAGGCTTTTAATACTCAGTTAATTAAATAATCAGCCCGGCACCACTTCTGTGGTAGCGGTCCCGCCTCGATGAGTACTCAGACCGCTGCGGCGGTCAGCCAATATTACACTGGGCCACTGTGGCAGCAAGTCCACCGCTATAGGGTGCCTCTGATGCGGTAGTGGTGCCGCTATAGCGGGCACCAGAAATAGAATTCCCCAAATAATCACAATCTCAATCCCAAAATTCTGACTATCACCCGAGGCCATCTGCTCACATACAACATACACAGACATACATAAAAACAAGCTACAAACGCACTCGTGGCCTTGAAATTCCAAATGGAGGTCTCGTTGACAGAGTCAACCCCCGATGCCTCAGCATCAACTTCCCAATCCAAGTCCTAAAATGCACCCAAGTGCATTGGGAACCGAATTGAATATACAGATAAGTTCTAAAAGTGTAACAACCCGTTTGACCATTATTGCATTTCCGCCCTTTTTGATCCTTTTTCGAGATTTATTAGCTGATATTTGACCCGCAGGAACCGTTGTCATGTTTCCTGAGGTTTTCGGGGTTGGTTTTGGTGACTTTTGAGAAAAATTGGCTTAAAGCGAAAAAGAGTTGACTCAAAGTTGACTTTTGGATAAACGAATCTTTTTTGAAAATTCATCGATTTCGAGAGGTCCGGATGGTCATTTAGAACTTGTGTACATATTTGGTTCGGTTCTTAATGCACTCGGGTGCATTTTGAAACTTGGGATGGGAAGTTGGAATTGAGGTATCAGGGGTTGACCAAGTCAACGAGACCTCGTTGAAAATTTCGAGGCCACGAATTCATCCGTAGTGTATTTTTATGTGTGCCTGTGTATGTACTTTGTGAGCAGATGGCCTCGGAAGTTAGTCAAAAATTCGGGTTGAGTTGTGAAACTTGGAAATTCGTTTCTTGTGTCTGGTGCCCGTTTTGGCGGCACCAGAACCCGGCAGCGGTACCACTATGGTGGTCACCTTGCTACTGAAGCGGCCTGCGCCATTTGGGAATGACCACTAGGCAGCGCCGCTGGAGCGATAATCTCGTCGTGGAAGTGGGTAACGGGCAATTAGTTCATTAAATGAAGTGTTAAATGCCCTAAGCCCCTCATTTATAAAATCCGAGCTATTGGAAGCAATTCTAGAGTATTTTCGGAGAAGATTCTTGGTGGCAAGTCCTTCTAATCTCTTTGTTATTCCATTACCCTAATCATCTTAGAATCTCTTTATCTTGTTAGTTCATTAAGTGATGGAAGATTAAAAGTGGGTTTAATGAATATTCTTTCTATGCTTCTAAATCATGATTTGTTGGTTGGGTTAGCCTCTTTAAGCATTGAATTGATGATTAGAATCCTTTATTTCATAATTACTTCCTAATTAGAGGTTCGTTTGTGGAATTGAAAGTTAGGGTTTATACCCAAATTTGAGGGTTTTGCCTAGAATCCGAAATAGAGTGCATTATTGATTATTCTAGCTTGCTAATAATGGAAATTGATCACCTAGAGGTTTAATTTCATGTTGGGACCTTTAGATCCCTAATTTCACCCTTCTAGTTCATAAACTCTATTTCACATGTTGGGGATTTAGGTCTTGATAGAAGTAGGGTTTGTTTTGATGTTCTCCTCAATTCTAATTCCATGATTCGAATATGCTTAGACTTTCTTGATCTCGAGGCTCAAAGGAAAGGAAAGGCTAAGGAGTGATTGTTGGTGTTACTGTTGTTCGACCTTTTAGGTAGGTTGTGATTTACCCTATGGTGAGATTCCATTTAGCGAAACATATGTTTAGATGATATTGGAGAAGAAAGCATGTAAACCATCGGGTATGAAGTTAGGTTGGATATTGTCTTGGGTTGGGCCCTGCTGCGTGATTGAGGCTAGCCACCCCGTTGTGTTATGATTTGATTTGTTCCACTGTTATTGGCTTGATGCCACGTGATGATAGTAGATATTGGAGACCATTGATATATCTTGATCATAATATTATAATATCTTACTGGTTGACATTTGATACGAGGACAGTGTTCTATATGGGTTGTGTAGCCTTTTCATAATATTATTTGCGTACCCATGCGTGGTACTAGTGCTATTGATCTGATTATTGATTTTGAACTCATACATTACACACATTCTTATCCATCATGATATACTGTTGATACATTGATGATACTTGAGGAAACACTGTAATGAGCTAGGCTCAGTTGGATGAGAGTTACGTGAGGACCGATATCCGATGGTTGTCCCAGAATCGTTGTTGTGTGGTAGTGATTCTCGAAGTTTATGCTGGGATCGTGAGGTAGCAGTGTCCAGGTTGTCGCCGGACCATGAGGTACATGGACTCCGTGGGTCCCCCATGGGTTGTGCTACCGAGTCGTCCATACTTCCGTCCGGAGTACATCTGTACACAGCATTGCATTGCATTGCATCCACATTTCATACATTATTGCATTGCATTGCATTATGGCTTTATGTTGATGATCTGATGATATACTTGTGTTATTTGGATACGGATTGATTATATTGAGACTTGGCACACTTAGGTTTAGATGCTATAACCTAGGAGACGACGTGTACTTGGTTTCTAATTTGTGTTGACTTATACTTGTTAATTTACTTGTTTATCTTACTTTATTGTCTAGATTGTGTTAGCTAAACTTAGTCGGCCTGTGATACCTACCTGTACTGTGGTTTTGCACTAACCTGCACTTGCTGCACTCTTTTATGAATGCAGAATTCCAGGTGGGATCGACCTCAATTTCTCTTGGCTGATAGTCACCCCGAGAGTTGCTTAGAGTTTACAGGGTGAGCACGAGACGTCCGCCGCCTTGAAGACTCTTCTTTATTTATGTCTTATTTTCTATTCCAAGACATATTTAGACTTGATGTATTATTGATATTTTAGACTTGTATATTCTAGTTAGATGCTCTTGTATGGATTAGACCAGACTCTGGGGTGTATTTTCCTTACTTCTGAATATTTTTTATATTATTATCGTTGGACTCACGTGATTTTATCTCTTTCGTTTATTTAATTTTTCTTTATGCTTTTACTATTATTAGGTTGAGGGTTTGCCTATCGAGGAGGAAAAGGTAGGTGCTCGCGTGACTTAGCTAAATTGGGTCGTGACAGTTGGTATCAGAGCCCTAGGTTACCTGGTCTATAATACAAGAACGTGTCTAGTAGAGCCTTGTGGATCGGTACGATAAGCTCCGTACTTATCTGTGAGAGGCTATAAGACATTTTAGAAAACTTCCAATTCTTTCATTCTCTCGTGCGACTTCATTCAAAATTAGTATCTAGTCATTTCCAATTAGTATCTGAACCTTCTTATTTTAACCACCTACGGAGGGTGGACACTCGTTCTTAAATTCTTATGTGAATGGTTGATCTATGACGTGTTATGGCTTAGGTGCGAGATATGTTATTCTGATTCGGAAACGTGATCAAGTTCAGTCTTTTGTTATGTCCTAAGGATTCGATTGTGTAGAGCCATGATTAGACTCAGTTGTTGTGCGGAGTCGCGATTAGACTCGTTCATTGTGAAAGTTCATGAGAAATGGGAAAAATAGTTCAGAGGGTTACAGGGTCTCCATGTTTTAATAGTGAGTTGCTCGATGATATGATCGGTTTGACTTCAGCTTTTTCAAGGCTTAATGATGGTGTGCGTGATACCGGTGTACCAATAGCTGGTCGACGATTCAGCAGCAGTATATTATTAGACGTCAGCATGTGGGGACAAGTGTAAGTTCAGTAATGACCATCGAAATGGGAAAATGTATTGTGACCGCGGGTAATAAAGAAAAGAAGTTGACAATAAGGACATGAAGGAAGACTTTTGTGGAAAGCGCGTAGCGAAGTGAGACTTCATAGAATATCTTAGACATGAGTATTTTTTGTGAGATTAGGAAGAGAAAAATTGGTATCTGACATGGTTTTCAGGATAAGGTTGCAATTGATGCTAGAGCGAAATTCGTGTTCGGTTGTGAAAGGTAAAAGCGGTTCAGCATGACAGAATGGTACCGATGGAAGTGGTCATCTGAGTTATGGTTATTATGGAGTATTGAATCTTGTGAAAATAATTAGGCATGGTTTGGTAACAATCGTACTTACAGATTCACGTGATATCTCGGTAACGTGGTGCTAAAGGTCATTCTTTATATAAGCTAGTTAATGTTAAAAGACTACTTTGTTATTAAGTGAATGCTCTGGCCACATCGTTTAATCAGTAAATTGGCTGAGCTGTAGACTTATGAGGAGTTAGTAAACTACTGATAGAAATGACTTCAATTATGGGCGTATGCGATGGGTTAATGACTTGAGGAGTTACTGGTTATTTCATTTAGATTTGAGAAGAAAGATTGATATCGTTTTGTGGTTCGTTTGTCTTAGATGGATGATTAGTTTAGAGGACTTGAGTGGTTGTTGGTTGATAGTGATAAACATGATTTGAAATACCATATGGGTACTTGAGTCATGTTGGATTACGGGGACATTATATCATGACGTACAGTTGATACGCTCAAATTACACCTATTAATGGTATAACGCGGACGTTGTCAAATATAGTAACCCAACAAGATTGGGGTCGAATCCCACAGAAAACAATATGTAGGCAATTTAAGCAGATTAGGAATTATCACTAACAATAGCTAGAACAAACACATCAATGGTGGTTTTTGATAAGGTTTTGATAAATTACGGAAATATAAATTCTAATCTAGAAAGCAAGTAAATTGATCAATGGCCACAAGTAAGGAATTAAGGAATCTATTTCTCAAGTAACGATCCAATCTATTTTACGAATTACAGATAATGGTAATATTATGTTAATTAGCCTCGAATAATAACTCTAATTTAACTTCTCCTAAAGATTAACTAGACTACCTAATTGAATATCCCTAAAGCAATTAGGATATTAAGAACACCCTACTATGGCTACAAGTGGTATCGCCTATTGCTAGGTCAATTTCCATTAGATGGGTGTTAACGCCCCAAATTCATGTTAATTATTCTATCCCAACCCCGTTCTTCCTCTTTCAAGTTTCAAACAAAGTAAATGGGCAAGTCCTAGGGTTAGCTACTCCCTTGAGAAACGTTGAAGAACAAGAATAATTAAAATAACAATAACTTACTTGATTAAAAATAATGTCGATCAATAAATAAGCACAATAAGAGTTTCAATCTCAATTGTCACCAAGAAATTCCCATAAACAAGGTTGAAATAAAGGAAAGAAAATATACGTTAGAACCCTAGCCTCCAAACTCGTGTTTTATGCCAAAGATAAGTAAAAATCTATTTTATGGGCTATTTATAGGTGTAGGAAAAAAACCTATATGAAATAATTGAGTCCAAAAAGAATTGGGAGACTTTTAAAAACCAAAATTAAATACGGACGCTCCGTAATTTTGCAAGCGAGAAAATATTCACGCTGCCAGTGAATTCTTCTTTCATTCAATTTCAATAAATATTGACATCTTCTCTTCTTCTTCTTCTTTTTTTTTTTTTTTTTTTTTGTTTTCACTTTGGGGAACAAAAACCAAAATGTGTCCCCCCTGTCTCCTCTCTTTTTTTCCTCTTGCTTTCTTTAGGTCTTATTCCATTTTTCTTCAAATTTCTTCATTTCACACCGCTTTATTCCTTTGAGCTCTTCAACTCTTTTTTTCACGTTTTTCACTCGTTTTCCATAAATAGGCTCTCGGGACCTCGTAATACCTGAAACACAATAAAAACACGTAAAATCACATAGAATTGCTTAAAAAAAAGTAAAACTTATAGCCGAAAAGCATTGATTGTGGCGTAAAATCACGCCACATCAACAGTAAGGCATATGACCGATGAGGTTGATTGGTGTCTTCGAGGTTAAGGGCAGAAAAGAAATCGTTGAAGCAAGAGTTAGTGATGTGGAAGCTTGGTTGCGATAAAAAAATGTATAGTGGGCTTGAGAGCTTATGGATGACTTGAATGTTCGGTTATGTCATAGACTAATAGAGATTAGTGATGGACTAAGGTTGGAAACTTTGCATTCATTGTGCAAATTTGACTAGATCCCGATACGAATGGTGTTATTACTCGACTTATGTGATTGAATAAAAAGGATTAGCATGCGAGTGGTTAGAGGTATTTCGATTCGATAATTAAGGTAAGAGGTGATTCTTCGAGGACCAGTAACATTAAGGATTTGAGTAGGGGATTAGTAAACTTGGATACTTGAAATGGTCAATCGATGATGGGTTAAGTGAGTTAAGTTCGGGATAACATTTCGAAAATTGAGTAAGGCAACTTGGGCAAAGATGCTTCAGTGAGATACATGAGGATATTAGTAAGACTGTATCCAATACACGGGATTTAGAGAGTGTTCAGTTTAGAGTGGTAAGCGTTAAGGAAACTATAATGGATAGAGTTGTGGCCTACTATTATCTCCAGGTGTGATTCAGTTAATGTACAAGACTTATAGTTATGTGATAGACTACTGAGTGGGTTCGAGTAATGGTCAGACGATGGCCGTATAAGTGAACTGATAGAAATTAAGGAATTGAAAAGTCAAGAAAAGGTATAGTTGATCGAGAGTCGGCAAAAATGAGGTACATCGGGGGATTACTTGAGTCTATATAGATGGAGGCATCGTTGTTTTGCATATTCAAATGAGGTGTGATTGTTGTGTGAGCTTAAGGAAGAAGTCTACAGAAATGGACTAATTGATATGAGGAAAATTTCGTGAGATTCGTGATTGGCAGCTAGTAATAAGCATATTTCAGTGAACCGACATGTTAAGATTGATAAGAAATGGCTTGATGGTACACTGTTGGAAAGTTCGTAATATTTTACAGTGGATGAGTTAGCGTGCTTTGAGAGAAAGGGTTGTGGAGTTCCTATCATGTGAGGCTAGATTTTTATTTTCAGGGTGGGACCCTACTCGTGGTAATTCAGTATGATTGCAAGTAATATTAATTGGACAGTTTAGTTAAGTGCTTTTAGATATTGAGGACTTAGGAGTAATTGCGTGAGATTTAGAGCGACATTGTAAGACTGGATACTTTCAGAGAATTTACGAGCATATCGAGGTGATACTATGAGAGGTTCGATAGTTATATAATTTTTATATTAATTGAGGCTTCAGGTTTTGCATCGAAAAGTTAGGGTCTGTATCGGATTCGCGTGTCTGGTAAAGGTTGAGAAGCATGAAGACTGAAATCGTAAGGTGTAACTCTTCATTACTAAGTTATAACCTGGATATGACTCAACTTGTGGAGTCGAGGGTGACAGACAGGATTTGCGTGGTATAACTATGATTGGTTTCGAATTTAGAGTAAGTTCTAATGACTATTGGTGATATTCAAGAGTTGTGCATTTATTCAGGGTCAGCGTTGTTCGAGTTAAGCTTAAAAGCCTATGATTATACTTCTAGGAAGATATCTAAGGATTCAAAGCGTTTCAGCTCAGATTTGAGGTATGGCAGATTTACCGAGCTTTGTCAGGATTTTCTAGTGGATTTGATGATACTTTCTGAGAATGGTTACTTGGACAGAATAATGGTATACAATGAGCTTAGTACAGATTTGAGGAGGAACTATCGTATGAGAGGTCTTTATAGTGACCAGTTGGGTTCCGATGGACTTTGCTCGATGAGGTTTTCAGTGGTATGGTTCCTATATTGTGATTTGAAGGTTTAAGGAGACTTGGAACTAGCCAAGTTGGCTGTCAGAAAGATCAGTTTTGATGGAATTGCGTAATAATTTCACATGAATCAAGGATTCTTTCTGGTTAGAGCAAGTTATGGGTTCAGAATTTTGGTATGTGTGTTCATATGTTTCTAAAAAATTGCGGTGTGAGTAACGTCTTTAGAAGATGTAGGAGAAGAAGTTAGCAAAATCAGAGTATTTTATCGGTTCAGGGTGGGCTATAGGTTGTGACCATGTTTCAGAGGGTTGCGTTGGTTTGGAAAAGTGTTTGTGGACCTATTGATCGCATTCAGAGTTGCAGTTTTATCAAATCAGAGAATTCGAGTAAGGCGATTCGTGTGTTTGGGGATCAGTTGCGAAGGATATTCAAATATGGAGATATGGAAATTGGAGCTTGAGCTAAGTTTAAAGAGTTGTGACTGGTAAGTAAGCCCGAGGTGCATTGGCCTGTTTGAGGTTATCCGTTGTACTGATCTGTGTTTTGTGAGTAAGTTGTTTACCCAAGTCCGTCAGGTGTTCGTCCGATCTTTCATGTCTCTACATCGAGGAAGTACCATTCTGATAATTCCATAGCATTTGTTGGGATTCAGTTTTGTTCGATGAGAATCTTTTCGAGTAGGAAAAGCCCATTATGTGTTGAGCTATCCCCAGTTGTTGTGGGCTCAGGCATCTTTCACCGTTCTCTTCCTTGTATCTCGAGGACGAGCGATTCTTTAATTGGTATCTGAGGTAACGACTCGTTTGGCCGTTACTGCATTTCCGCCCTTTTTGATCCTTTTTCGAGCTTTATTAGCTCGTATTTGATCCATCGGGTCCGTTGACAAGCTCCCCGAGTTGTTCGGGGTTGGTTTTGGTGACTTTTGAGAAAAATTGGCTTAAAGCAAAAAAGATTTGACTCAAAGTTGACTTTTGGGTAAACATATATTTTTCAAAAATTCATTGATTCCGAGAGGTCCGGATGGTCAGTTAAAACTTGTGTGCATATCTGGTTTGGTACCCAATGCACTCGGGTGCATTTTGAGACTTGGGTTGAGAAGTTGGAATTGAGGTATCGGGAGTTGACCCGATCAACGAGACCTCCGTTGGGAATTCTGAGGCCACGAGTGCATCCATAACGTATTTTTATGTGTGCTGTGCGTATATGTGATTTGTGAGCAGATGGCCTCGGGAGTTAGTCAAAAAGTCGGGTTGAGTTGTGAAACTTGGGAATTTTTTTCTAGTGTCTGGTGCCCGCTTTGGCGGCAATAGCACCGCGGCAAAGAGTATCGCTATGGCAGTCACCCTGCCGCTGAAGCGGCTTCTTAAAGAAGATTCTTAGTGGTAAGTCCTACTAATCTCTTTTTTATTCCATTACCCCTAATCATCTTAGAATCCCTTTATCTTGTTAGTTCATTAAGTGATGAAAGATTAAAAGTGGGTTTAATCAATATTCTTTCTAGGCTTCTAAATCATGATTTTTCGGTTGGGTTAGCCTCTTTAAGCATTGAATTGATGATTGGAATCATTTATTTCATAATTACTTCCTAATTAGAGGCTAATTTGTGGAACTGGAAGTTAGGGTTTACACCCAAAATTGGGGGGTTTTCCTAGAATCCAAAAGAGAGTGAATTGTTAATTATTCTAGCTTGCTAATGATGGGAATTGATCACCTAGATGTTTAATTTCATGTTGGGACCTTTAGATCCCTAATTCCACCCTTCTAGTTCATTAACCTTTTTCCATAGGTTGGGGATTTGGGTTTTGATTGAAGTAGGGTTTGTTTTGATGGTCTCCTTGATTCTGATTCCATGATTCGAATATGCTTAGACTTTCTTGATCTTGAGGCTCAAAGGAAAGGAAAGGAAAGGAAAGGCTAAGGAGTGATTATTGGTGTTATTGCTGTTCGGCCTTCCAAGTATGTTACGGTTTACCCTATGGTGAGACTTCATTTAGCGAAGCATATATTTAGATGATATTGGCAGAGAAATCATGTAAACCTTCGGGTAAGAAGATGGGTTAGATATTGCCTTAGGTTAGGCCCTGTTATGTGATTGGGGCTAGCCGCCCCGTTGTGTTGTGATTTGATTTGTTCTATTATTGTTGGCTTGATGCCACGTGATGATAGTTGATATTGGAGACTGTTGATATATCTTGACCATAATATTGTAGTATCTTACTAGTTGACGTTTGATATGAGGATAGTGTTCTATATGGCTTGTGTAGCCTTTTCATAATATTGTTGGTGTACCCATGCTTGGTACTGGTGATATTGATCTGATTATTGATGAACTCATATATTGCACGCATTCTCATCCTTCATGATATACTGTTGATACATTGATGATACTTGAGGAAACAACGCGTGATGAGCTGGGCTCAGTTGAATGAGAGTGACGTGAGGATCAATTTCCGATGGTTGTCTCGAAATCGTGGTTGTGTGGTAGCGATTCCCGAGGTTTGTGCCGGGATCGTGAGGAGCGGTATTCAGGTTGTTGCCGGACCGTGAGGTATATGGAGTCCATAGGTCCCCCATGGATTGTGTTACTGAGACGTCGATACTTCCGTCCGGAGTATGTGTGTACACAGCATTGCATTGCATTCACATTTCATATATTATTGCATTGCATTGCATTATGGCTTTATGTTGATGATCTGATGATATACTTGTGTTATTTGGATAAGGATTGATTATATTGAGACTTGGCACACTTGGGTTTAGATGCTATAACCTAGGAGACGACGTGTACTTGGTTTTTGATTTGTGTTGACTTACACTTGTTGATTTACTTGTTTATCTTACTTTATTGTCAAGATTATGTTAGCTAAACTTAGTCGGCCTATGATACCTACCAGTAATGTGATTTTGTACTGACTTGCATTTGCTGCATTCTTTTATGAATGCAGAATTCCAGGTGGGATCGACCTCAGTTTCTCGAGGCTAATAGTCGCTCCGAGAGCTGCTTAGAGTTTACAGGGTGAGCACGAGACGTCCGCCGCCTTGAAGATTCTTCTTTATTTATGTCTTATTTTCTATTCTGAGACATATTCAGACTCTTCTTTATTTATGTCTTATTTTTCTATTCTATTCTATATTATTATCGTCGCACTTACGTGATTTTATCTCTTTCGCTTATTTAATTATTTGTTTATTCTTTTACTGTTGTTGGGTTGAGGGTTCGCCTACCGAGGAGGGAAAGGTAGATTCCCGCGCGACTTAGCTAAATTGGGTCGTGACAAAAAGACCATCCCATCTTCCCTGAACGAGATTTACCCCTCTCGAAACAATCATACTCCAAAAAGTCAACTTCGAGTCAACCTTTTCGCTTAAAGTTCGAATTTCCCAAAAAGTCTCCCAAATCCTATCCAAATACCTCGTGAAGTGTACAATCTGTCCTCTCAGGTCAAATGAGCTAAAAATCTCGTGGGAAGGGTCGATGTCACCCAAATTTAAACTTTTAATAAATAGCAAAGCGGATGATGTCAAATATAAGTAATCCAACGAGGTTTGGCCGAATCCCCAATGAATATGGCGTGAAAAGTTTACTTTCAAACAATTATTGGTACTAATCATGCTAGCCCCGGGTATTCCAAAAAAAGGGTTTTATAGTTTTTTTGGTTTTTTTGGGCTAATTTAAAGTGATTGGAAATTTAAAGTTGTAAAAAATTTTGGGTAAAAAAAACCAAGGTTGTGTCCTCAAGGATAAAGTGTATGGGGTCAAGGGGATCGACTTTTATATACTTCTAATGGATTGTTTGTATGGACGCACTTAACCTCTAGTGAATTAAACTATTTCCCAATAAGAAAGGATTATTTTTTCATGTTTTTTCAAAAAATAAGAAAATGCAAGAAGAACGGTTAATTAGCCCAAATAAATTCCCCTTATTCCTAAGTGAATTTATTAAGCAAGGTTTAAAGCCGAGTTCATATTATTTGTTCTTACCTAATCCTAGCTATTTTCCCCAAAAAACCCAAGTTTACCGTTTGCTAATGTTTGCAACCACTAATCCATTTATGAAAACAAAGAACAAATAAACCCCAACAATCCATTATGCGTATATCAATCACAAAACACCCCTCAATTGGGTT
>NC_081344.1:27301334-27476813 GCF_029784015.1 Lycium ferocissimum
CTAAATCATGATTTTTTGGGTTTGGGTTACCCCCTTTTTTAAACTTGAATTGATGATTGGAATCATTTATTTCGCTAATTACTTCCTAATTAGAGCTAATTTGTGGAACTGAAGTTGTGGGTTACACCCAAAATTCGGGGGTTTTCCTAGAATCCAAAAGAGAGTGAATTGTTAATTATTCTAGCTTGCTAATGATGGGAATTGATCCTTTATGTTTAATTTCATGTCGGGACCTTTAGATCCCCTAATTCCACCCTTCTAGTTCATTAACCTTTTCCATAGGTTGGGATTTGGGTTTTGATTGAAGTAGGGTTTGTTTTGATGGTCTCCTTGATTCTGATTCCATGATTCGAATATGCTAGACTTTCTTGATCTTGAGGCTCAAAAGGAAAGGAAAGGAAAGGAAAAGGCTAAGGAGTGATTGTTGGTGTTATTGCCGTTCGGCCTTCCAAGTATGTTACGGTTTACCCTATGGGCGAGACTTCATTTAGCGAAGCATATATTTAGATGATATTGTAAGAGAAATCATGTAAACCTTCGGGTAAGAAGATCGTTAGATATTGCCTTAAGTTAGGCCTGTTATGTGATGGGCTAGCCGCCCCGTTGTGTTGTGATTTGATTTGTTCTATTATTGTTGGCTTGATGCCACGTGATGATAGTTGATATTGAGGCCGTTGATATATCTTGACCATAATATTGTAGTATCTTACTAGTTGACGTTTGATATGAGGATAGTGTTCATATGGCTTGTGTAGCCTTTTCATAATATTGTTGGTGTACCCATGCTTGGCAATCGGTGATATTGATACGATTATTGATGAACTCATATATTGCACGATTCTCATCCTTCATGATATCGTTGATACATTGATGATACTGAGGAAACACCGTGATGGTAGCTCGGTTGAATGAGAGTGACGTGAGGATCAATTTCCGATGGTTGTCTCGAAATCGTGGTTGTGTGGTAGCGATTCCGAGGTTTGTGCCGGGATCGTGAGGAGCGGTATTCAGGTTGTTGCCGGACCGTGAGGTATATGGAGTCCATAGGTCCCCCATGGATTGTGTTACTGAGACGTCGATACTTCCGTCCGGAGTATGTGTGTACACAGCATTGCATTGCATTCACATTTCATATATTATTGCATTGCATTGCATTATGGCTTTATGTTGATGATCTGATGATATACTTGTGTTATTTGGATAAGGATTGATTATATTGAGACTTGGCACACTTGGGTTTAGATGCTATAACCTAGAGACGACGTGTACTTGGTTTTTGATTTATCAGGTTTCGACTTACACTTGTCGATTTACTTGTTTATCTTACTTTATTGTCAAGATTATGTTAGCTAAACTTAGTCGGCCTATGATACCTACCGGCAATGTGATTTTGTATCGATTGCATTTCTTTGCATTCTTTTATGAATACGGGGTAATTCCAGGGATCGACCTCGGTTCTCGAGGCTAATAGTCGGCTCAGTCGCTTAGAGTTTACGGGGTGAGCACGAGACGTCCGCCGCCTTGAAGATTCTTCTTTATTTATGTCTTATTTTCTATTGCGAGACATATTCGGACTCTTCTTTATTTATGTCTTATTTTTCTATTCTATTCTATATTATTATCGTCGCACTTACGTGATTTTATCTCTTTCGCTTATTTAATTATTTCGTTTATTCTTTTACCGTTGTTGGGTTGAGGTTCGCCTACCGAGGAGGGAAAGGTAGATTCCCGCGCGACTTAGCTAAATTGGGTCGTGACAAAAAGACCATCCGGACCTCTCGGAATCGACGAATTTCTGAAACAAGTCTGTTGTTACACCTCGCATTTTTGCACTTTCGGATATTTCGAAACAATGGCGGAAAGTTTAGCGCGAGGTCATTTTTCGGTTCCGTTGTAATGCGTAGGTCGTTGGAAAGTATTCTTAGTGTGGAAATATTGAGGAAGACCGAGGGCAAAAAGGGAATTTGCAAAATGGCATTATGGTAATTTTGTAAAAAGGCTTGGGGCAAAATGGTCATTTCACAAGAATTCAAGAAAATTCCAAAAGGGGCCATATTGGCCATGTGAGGAAAAAGGCATGGAAAAAGATGACAAAGAATATAATAATAAGTCATCTTTTAAGAAAAGAATAGCAAGAAAAATCTAGAGAAATAAAAGGAAAAGGAGGAAAATTCTAGAGGGGCATGTGCCCCTCACATGTTTGCTATATATATATATAAGTAAGTTGTCATCTTTTTAATCAAGAAAGAAAGAAAGAAAGAAAGAAAGGAAAAAAAAGAAGGAGGAGGAGCACGGCTAGTGGGGCCGGGCCGAAACCGGCCCTCCATGTTGATCTTGAAAAATTGGTTCTTCACGTTTTATTACTAATTGGAAGGCCCTCGTTAACGTGGTGTAGTTAGTAGAGCAAGTGGAGCGCTCGTTTGGTGGAACAAAGTCCTAACCGAGGATGAGGAAGGCAAGAGAAAAAGGTGAGGTTCAATCTTGATTTCATGTTTTTATAGATGTTTATGCATGTTAAAGTGTGTGGAAGAGAATGAAAGTTATGAAATTTTGCATGGTAATGTTGTGGCCGTGGAGTGAAGTTGTTGGAATAAGTGTGATGAATAAATTTTGTTTAGCGTAAATTGGTTGTTTTGTGTGTTGTGAGAGGTGAACAATGAATGAAATATATGAAAGTATGGATGTTGAGGTATAACCGTACATGTGTGTGTCTAACCGTGGGTGTGTAGAGTTGTGTTATGGTGATGGATTAATTGTACTAAACATGTTTGTGTGTTGTTATAATGTGTAGAAAACGAATGAAAATCATGAAATACTATATGTTGTTGTTGGCCGAATGTGTAGCCGCTTTGTTTTGGGGCAGCCATGTTGAGTTAATGTTACCCTAGCGTTTTGGTTGTTGTCGTCATGGAATTTGTGATGTGAAAATGAAGGTTAATGATCCAAGTTGAAGTTAGAAACCGTGCGGGCTGTTTCGGAGTTAAAGTGATTTATGTAAAATTCTTTGTGGGATGAAAATAATGTTGTTAACGTATGGAATTGTCGACATAGTTTATGAATTTGAAAGTGGAAAATGTGTTATGAATGTTTCTAGTTAAGTTGGAAGGTTTCGGGTAAGAATGGATGTTGGTTTGGACATCTTGAAATTATCTATTGATATTGTTATTATGATTGTTGGTATTGTTGTTGGATTGGCCGGGTTGAATTCCCGGATTTCTGTATGTTGATTTGGGCCGAGCCATATTCTCGGGACGGTGCATTTACGAGGAGGAAGTCTAAAATTTCGGTAGCCTATAAGTGAACTTGCATGGAAAATTAAGGCGAAAACAAGTTGACGAATCTAATGATCTTACGGGTCCTTTGAATGTAGATAAGCGATCGGGATGAACAAGTATAGCTAGCAAGGCGGCGCATGGTATGTAAGGCTTACCCTTTTCTTTTATGGCATGTCCTAGAACCGTTAGGTTGTGACATAATGTGTATTTGGGGAAAAATCCGCTCTTGATTTCGATCGATTATGATTCGACGTATGTCGTATGTGAATATGTTAGTATCATTAAGTTGTGTATGTTTGACAAATGACCAAGTACGAGAATGTTTTGTAACTAAAAGAGTTCTCATAAGTACGAACGCTCATAACTTCGTATGTTATCTTGATTCGTACGAAGTGGGCCCACAACTCTCGACACCTTCCTTATGTATGTCCGTATGGTGAATTGGGTATGTTTATCACTTCTGTTCTCCGAAAGCTCGGTAAGTTCAACGTTCCTGACCTCTGTGAACGATCTCGGATTTGCGTCGGAATGTCCGTTCTGATATAATATACTCCGACCATCCGATGTGATACGCCCTGGCGTTCGAGGTGACAATTCAACGTTTGGTGAGATCGATCGTAAACTTGTTTTGAGCCTCGGATATTGGTAAGTGTATCCGTCCGTCGAGTCCGGATCCGTATGCATATGCCGCACTACTACGCTCGTGCAAGACTCAATGTATCTTTCACCGCGTCCCGGGCAGTTACGATATGTTATCGTGCGCCTTCTGTGCCGCCGCACCGTACGGTATGTCCTCCTTGCGCCCCGGAGCCGGGGTTGCATTATCGTGCACCTCTCTGCATTGTTCACCGCGTCCCTCGTAGGCGGGCGGGCTGCGATTTTATGATATTATGATTTGATGTATGGGGTGGCGGCCGAGGATGGCATCGATTTGTACATTCACCGCGTCCCGTACTAGAGGCGGGTTCTGTTACTGCGCCGCTCCTTGGAGGAGGCCGGGTCGGTACGCCCGCTCTACGGCGTTACGATTATGTGCATTTACGTACATGATTCGGTGCATTTACCGCGTCCTCGAAGGGCGGGATGATACATCTGCGCATATGGATATGATCGACATTTACTCTCTTGTATGTTACGTGCATATGAATCGATTTGTCATGATATTCGTACGTACGTATGATGCGGTACGTACGTGCGATGCTCTGGCATTACGTATGTTACGTACGATGCATGTACGTACGTATGAGTTGCCTCGGACATTCCCGTACGACTCGCATAATTTGTATTGGTACCTATGGTCTCGTGCGCGACATTACGCTCATCTCCAGATCCCGACTCGATCTCCGGATGCGTCTATATACCTACGCATGTCGGTTCGTTTACAATCCGTCCGATATGCCTCCCGTACGTACGTCCTCCGACGACGGTTACGTAAGTACGTCCGTATGCCTTCTCGCACCTCCGATTCCCGTTTACGACTTTGTCTCTGGTGCCTCCGTACTTACGGATACGTCTAAGGTCTTGTACGCTACGATCCGTATTGTTGAGTCGGATTACGCTTTCTGTTAGTCCTATTTCTGTACTCTACTTTTGATTATGTTATGTTTATGGTTTTGCTGGCTTTACATACTCAGTACATTTTCCGTACTGACCCCCTGTTCTTCGGGGGCTGCGTTTCATGCCGCGCAGGTACCCACAGATGAGTTGAAGATATTCCAAGATGATTGGTGAGCTCCAATTTCCCCCGGAGCACGCCGAGTCCGAGTATGTACGTTGTGTCTTCTCGGATGACATTAGAGACTTTGCGGCGATTGTAGGGGGTATGATGTGTCGATCGTCGGTCGCTCCGTCGGTAGATATGTCGATGTGTGCTATGTAACGAATTTTGTGTAATTACAGATTTTGGGCAAGTTTGTAAGCCTCATTATGTATTTTATAATTTTTCAGTATTGAGTTTGAAAAAAAATTTATGTGTGCGATAAGAGTTTGTGGGTTCGCTCGGCTCCGGGTATGGGGTCGGGTGCCCATCACGTCCCTCGAAAATTGGGGCGTGACGAGTGAGGTATCGGAGCGAGGTCGGTCTAAGGGCTGTCTGCCGCAGTCGTGTCGAGTAGGTCCGTTTATAGTGTGAAGCCGGCCACATTTATAAACAGAGACTACGGGGCATCTAGGGATTGTTTACCTTAACACGTGGCAAGATCGTGCGATAGAGCCCGATCCATAGGAAATCGATCCCGCATGTAAGCCTTACATACGGCGGAAGAAGACGAATGAAGATATGGAAAGATACGAAGATGAGTTTTGACATATTTGTCTGTTATCGGGAACCCAAGCCCCGTGCGGCTATGATTTGGCATGACATGATATTATACGACGTAACACGGTCGATATGAGGTGGTATGATCTTTGAGATATTGTTGGGAATTGCTCGGGCGGATTCGGAATAGTAAGGACGGAAAAGGGTAAAATGGTAATTTTGCAGAAAAGGACGTGTTACGGGCGTGTCCCGGAGTATGTAAGACTTTCACCTGCCCCGAATTATGCAATAAAGGTCGTACGAGAAAATTTACGCGATTATATCGGCCCTAAGGCACGGAATTTACCAAAGTTTCAAAGTTAAGCGTGCTCGTGCGAGAGCAATCTCATGATGGGTGACCCCCTGGGAAGTATGAAGGAATTTCATGAATTTGAGTACAAGAGACAAATGAAAATCCAGGGTGGCCTAAAGGAAATTAAATATGTACGGAATGATTGGGAACCATAACAGGTCATATAAAATGCCACAGGCAAGGCCAAAAAGGGGGGAAGTACGTTACAGTTCCGGAATCGGGATAGGCTTGAATAGTGTTGGGAAGTACTTTGTGGGTTAGTCACTAATAATTATATACATGTGCAAATGTATACGGTACCCTATATGTGACTGTATCGGTGAGCGTGTGATTCCCAGCCACCGGTGCTACGGTGTGGGAAACCGATGATCGAATAAGGACACTGAAATGAAATTCAGGTGACAACAAAAGTAAGGAGAGTAAGACTTTAGTGGGAAAGGTGTAATAAGAGTAAAGTGTGTTAAGGAATAAGAATTTGCATGAAATTTGGAAGCTAGGATCTGAGAAGGAATGAAAAGATATAAGGGTATGAATGAGTACGAAGGTACAAGTACGCCCCTGAAAGGGGGGAAGCGGTGAGAGAAGTGTAAAGTAAGTTAGAAACAACTAATGTTGTAATATGTTTGGTAGGGACGTTGACGCGCAACAGGATCTCCCCCAAGGTTATGGAAGCCGATAAGACTAGTTGAACATTCGAGGACGAATGTTCTAAAAGCGGGGAAGGATGTTACACCTCGCATTTTTGCACTTTCGGATATTTCGAAACAATGGCGGAAAGTTTAGCGCGAGGTCATTTTTCGGTTCCGTTGTAATGCGTAGGTCGTTGGAAAGTATTCTTAGTGTGGAAATATTGAGGAAGACTGAGGGCAAAAAGGGAATTTGCAAAATGGCATTATGGTAATTTTGTAAAAAGGCTAGGGGCAAAATGGTCATTTCACAAGAATTCAAGAAAATTCCAAAAGGGGCCATATTGGCCATGTGAGGAAAAGGCATGGAAAAAGATGACAAAGAATATAATAATAAGTCATCTTTTAAGAAAAGAATAGCAAGAAAATCTAGAGAAATAAAAGGAAAAAGGAGGAAAATTCTAGAGAGGGGCATGTGCCCCTCACATGTTTGCCATATATATATATAAGTAAGTTGTCATCTTTTTAATCAAGAAAGAAAGAAAGAAAGAAAGAAAGAAAGGAAAAAAAAAGAAGGAGGAGGAGCACGGCTAGGGGGCTGGCCGAAACCAGCCCCTCCATGTTGATCTTGAAAAATTGGTTGCTTCACGTTTTATTACTAATTGGAAGGCCCTCGTTAACGTGGTGTAGTTAGTAGAGCAAGTGGAGCGCTCGTTTGGTGGAACAAAGTCCTAACCGAGGATGAGGAAGGCAAGAGAAAAAGGTGAGGTTCAATCTTGATTTCATGTTTTTATAGATGTTTATGCATGTTAAAGTGTGTGGAAGAGAATGAAAGTTATGAAATTTTGCATGGTAATGTTGTGGCCGTGGAGATGAAGTTGTTGGAATAAGTGTGATGAATAAATTTTGTTTAGCGTAAATTGGTTGTTTTGTGTGTTGTGAGAGGTGAACAATGAATGAAATATATGAAAGCATGGATGTTGAGGTATAACCGTACATGCGTGTGTGTCTAACCGTGGGTGTGTAGAGAGTTGTGTTATGGTGATGGATTAATTGTACTAAACATGTTTGTGTGTTGTTATAATGTGTAGAAAACGAATGAAAATCATGAAATACTATATGTTGTTGTTGGCCGAATGTGGGCTGTTTTGGGGCAGCCATGTTGAGTTAATGTTACCTAGCGTTTTGGTTGTTGTCGTCATGGAATTTGTGATGTGAAAATGAAGGTTAATGATCCAAGTTGAAGTTAGAAACCGTGCGGGCTGTTTTCGGGAGTTAAAGTGATTTATGTAAAATTCTTTGTGGGATGAAAATAATGTTGTTAACGTATGGAATTGTCGACATAGTTTATGAATTTGAAAGTGGAAAATGTGTTATGAATGTTTCTAGTTAAGTTGGAAGGTTTCGGGTAAGAATGGATGTTGGTTTGGACATCTTGAAATTATCTATTGATATTGTTATTATGATTGTTGGTATTGTTGTTGGATTGGCCGGGTTGAATTCCCGGATTTCTGTATGTTGATTTGGGCCGAGCCATATTCTCGGGACGGTGCATTTACAGAGGAGGTGCTGCCGAAATTTCGGTAGCCTATAAGTGAACTTGCATGGAAAATTAAGGCGAAAACAAGTTGATGAATCTAATGATCATATGGGTCCTTTTGAATGTAGATAAGCAAGTTGGGATGAACAAGTATAGCTAGCAAGGCGGCGCAGGTATGTAAGGCTTACCCTTTTCTTTTATGGCATGTCCTAGAACCGTTAGGTTGTGACATAATGTGTATTTGGGGAAAAATCCGCTCTTGATTTCTGAGTCTGATTATGATTCTGATGTATGTCGTATGTGAATATGTTAGTATCATTAAGTTGTGTATGTTTGACAAATGACCAAGTACGAGAATGTTTTGTAACTAAAAGAGTTCTGTAAGTACGAACGCTCATAACTTCTGTATGTTATCTTGATTCTGTGCGAAGTGGGCCCACAACTCTCGACACCTTCCTTATGTATGTCTGTATGGTAACTGGGTATGTTTATCACTTCTGTTCTCCGAAAGCTCGGTAAGTTCAACGTTCCTGACCTCTGTGAACGATCTCGGATTTGCGTCGGAATGTCCGTTCTGATATAATATACTCCGACCATCCGATGTGATACGCCCTGGCGTTCTGAGGTGACAATTCCAACGTTTGGTAGACTGATCAGAAACTTGTTTTGAGCCTCAGATATTGGTAAGTGTATCCGTCCGTCGAGTCCGGATCCGTATGCATATGTTTCGCACTACTCGCGTGCAAGACTCAATGTATCTTTCACCGCGTCCCGGCCAGGTTCCGATATGTTATCGTGCGCACTACGCCGCACCGTCCGTTATGTCTCCGCTCACCGCGCCCGGCCAGCCGAGGTTCGTTATCGTGCACCTCTCGCATTGTTCACCGCGTCCCCTCATAGGCGGGCCGGGCTCGTTTTTATGATATTATGATTTGATGTATGGGGTGGCGGGCCGGATGGCATCTCGATTGTGTCCGTTCACCGCGTCCCGTACTGTAGGCCGGGGTCCCGTTACCGCGCCACTCACTGGAGGGCCGGGTTCTGATATACATACGCTACGGCGTTCTGATTATGTGCATTTCTGATACATGATTCTGATTCTGTTACCGCGTCCCTCAAAAGGGCCGGGATCTGTCATCTGCATATGGATATGATCTATTTCAGTACTCTGTCTGTTCTGTTCTGCATATGAATCTGATTTGTCACAATATTCGGTACGTACGTATGATCCGTACGCACGCACGATCCGTCTCCGGCATTCTCGTATGTTCGTACGCATCCGTATCCGTACGTATGAGTTGCCCCCGACATTCCGTACCATCCGCATAATTTGTATTGGTACCTATGGTCCGTGTCCGACATTACGCTCATTCCGTATCCCGATTCTCGATTCGGATCCGTTCTATATACCTCCGTATGTCGGTTCTGTTTACAATCCGTCTGATATACCCTGTACGTCTGCTCCGATGACGGTTCTGTCTGGTACGTCCGGTATGCCTTCTGCACCTCCGATTCTGTTTACGACTTTGTCTGTTATGCCTCTGTACTTACGGATACGTCTAAGGTCTTGTCTGCGCGTCCGTATTGTTGAGTCGGATTACGGTTCCGTTAGTCCTATTTTCGTACTCTACTTTTGATTATGTTATGTTTATGGTTTTTTCGGCTTTACATACTCGCAGACATTTTCCGTACCGACCCCCCGTTCTTCGGGGTCGCGTTTCATGCGCGTTGTGTACCCACGTATGAGTTGAAGATATTCCGGCATGATTGGTGAGCTCCAATTCCTTCCGGAGCACCGCCGAGTCCGAGTATGTACGTTGTGTCTTCCGGATGACATTAGAGACTTTGCGTGACGGTGGGGGGTATGATGTGTCGTCTCTGTCATGCTCCATCACCCGATATGTCGATGTGTGCTATGTAACGAATTTTGTGTAATTACGCATTTTGGGCAAGTTTGTAAGCCTCATTATGTATTTTATAATTTTTCGCATTGAGTTTGAAAAAAAAATTTATGTGTGCGATAAGAGTTTGTGGGTTCGCTCGGCTCCGGGAATGGGGTCGGGTGCCCATCACGTCCCTCGAAAATTGGGGCGTGACATCTGTTTACCCAAAAGTCAACTTTGAGTCAACTCTTTTTCGCTTAAAGTTCGAATTTCCCAAAAAGTCTCCCAAATCCTATCCAAATACCTCAGGAAGTGTGTCAACGGTCCTCTCAGGTCAAATGTGAGCTAAAAAATCTCGGGGAAGGGTTGATACACTCAAATTTAAACTTTTAATAGCGTAAAGCGGATGATGTCAAATATAGTAATCCAACGAGGTTGGGGTCGAATCCCACGGAGAATATGGCGTGAAAAGTTTACTAAACAATTATTATACTAATCATGCAGTCCTGGTGTATTCCAAAAAAAGGGTTTTATAGTTGTTTTGGTTTGTGGACTAATTTAAAGTGATTGGAAATTTAAAGTTGTAAATATTTGGGTAAAAAGAACCAAGGTTGTGTCCTCGTCAGATAAAGTGTATGATCATGGGTATCGATCTTGATATACTTCTAATGGATTGTTTGTATGGACGCACTTAACCTCTATGTGAATCTAAACTATTTCCCAATAAGAAAGGATTATTTCTTTCTATGTTTTTTCAAAGATAAGAAAGTATGCAAGAAGAACGGTTAATTATGCCAAGTAAATTCCTCTTATTCCTAAGTGAATTTATTAAGCAAGGTTTAAAGCCTTGAGTTCATATTATTTGTTCTTACCTAATCCTAGCTATTTTCCCAAATAAACCCAAGTTTATGCGCATTGCTAATGTTTGCAACCACTAACTGTATGATGAAAACAAAGAACAAATAAACCCTAACAATCCATTATGCGTATATCAATCACAAAACACCCATCAATTGGGTTCACAACCCTAGTAAGGGAATTTAGCTACTCATAGAAGAACAAAAACAATAAGAAATAATTGAGATCATAATGCTTACGAATGATTGCTTGGAATTGAAGAGAAATTAATTGCAATTGTTTGTAATCCCAAAAGACTTCCAAAACTATGAGTATTTAGTGCTAAGGAAAATAAACACTGAAATCTAGTGAATTCTCCTTTACAAAAAATCTATATCAGGTATTTATAAGAGTCCAAGTCGTGAGAAGTAAAAAGACAAAATTGCCCGTCGGGTTTATTTTGCGGAGCGTAAAACCATTCTGCGGACCGTCAAATTGCTGCCCTTCAACTGTGAAATAGTCTCCTGAACTTTTCTACGCCACACTTTGACGGACCGTCAAATGTTCTACGGTCCGTATAATTGTTCCGCAGGATTGATCTTCTGTGAACTGCTTATTGTGACCGTTATACGGTACTTTAGATGTTCCGTAGAAAGTTTCTGTGGGCCGTCTAATTGCTCCGTCAAGAAGCCTTTTTCAGTGACTTGTTATTTTCTCTACTTCTTTCTGCATTTTCACAAACTTCTCCAACTTTTGCCATCAAAACACTTAATACCTGAAATACAATAAAAACCAGATAAAATGACACGAACTTGCTTGAAAACAAGTAAAACTCTTCGCCAAAAGCGTTACATGTGCCGAAATTACGCGGCACATCAACACCCCCAACTTAAAGTCTTTGTTTGTCCTCAAGCAAGTCACACGACATAATGACTCAACAAACTTAGATATCACAGAGTAATGATGTCTACAATGGTTTTGACTCCGAACTACCGACATGCACGTTTTTCTTCCAAGGACCACCCCATTTTCTATTTTCAAACCATATGCACAACTCAAGAGTACCATGACTAACAATGATGCTTCAATGCATGACATTACATTATCGGACATATTATGATGCCACAAACGCTACTTTCGGCGGTCACCTCATTTTGATCAATTCTCATCCTCACACCCTCACATCAACCAAAGAATGTCCCAACATACATATATACAACAATAATGGGACATAGATCAAAGAGAAGAGAAAAACACTCACACTCACAAAGAAGTTCATATCTACACATGCAAATACCATAAGCTTGCCCTTATTTTCTATGCTTTCATCCTAGGTCCATTTAGCTGTGATCACATTAGGACTTGTTTCTGGCTTGTAATGTAGCCTTAGGGACGGGTAGGATACTTTTTGGATATTAGTGACTAACCCTCCTTGAACACTACAACATCTCCTCACCTTAATTCGCCTCTTATTCAACCCCTTTCTTCTTTCAAGTTTTCGACCTCGATGTGGTTTTATTCCTAATCAACTTACAATTCTTTTTGTGTTACACTTTTCTGATTTTAATCTTTTTTATTATGTTTTATTATTTTTTAATTATTTTTATTTTTTTGGTTTTTTTTTCTTTATATATGCAACCACCACATCGGATCCCAACTAGCAAACTCTACCATCCCCAACTTATGTTTTCAACATCTACTTCACATTTATTTCACCCCCAACTTAGGCATTTTGCCTCATCTATCTAGTAGCATCAAGGAGGGAACGGGTGCGAAGATGGATTTATTTCACAAAGGGTAAGGTTTCATTATTGGCTAGCCAAGAAAAAGGTCAAAAGGCTCAAAAAGGGAAAACTAGGGATATTTACAATTATATGGTCAGGCTTATTTAGGCAAAGTGACTATTTACTCATAGAAAGCCTAAGATCATCTCACAACCAAATCAACTATCAGATTCAAACATGACTAACCGGGCAAGTTCTAGATTATAAATGCATAAATAGAACCAAACTAACAACTCACACACACATTGGCATAAGGATGATCATATACAGTTGTGACCTCTTAAGTATTCGTTCGTTACACATAATACCCCAATAATACCAATGTCATACAATAATTCAAATCCATGTCAATCAGTAGTTGTTTCTACGTATGTATTTTTGTTATTTTCGAGGGGTCCAACATTTTCAAAAAACCACAAACAATATGCCACAAGTTCCAGAACACTACCAAATAAGTCAAAACTACTCTATTCTATCTAAGTGACAACCTACACATGCCAGTTTCAACAAAATAAAGCCCCTCAGGGAAAGAACTCTAACAAAGAAAAGCCGAGGGAGTCCTAAACACATATATACAATATTCAAAAGAAACACATAGCCCACCCCTAACTAAAGATCATGCATCGTCCCTAAGGCATGAAAATAAGCAAAACCAAGGGATAGCACTACCTGAAATGCATTCCGCACGTCCTGAGGTGTGATCACCTCAATGGTGGTATCTGGTGCCTGCTCCGCTGCTGGAACTATGGTACCAACAACTAGCTCTATCTGACTCTGAGAGCGCGGTTCCCCCTTGGGACCCGTGGTACTAGCCTCTGCCGGTATCACAATACCAAGCAATGTCACCTCAATAGAAGGGGCATGGCTGGATGACGCCCCCGTAAAATAGGCCTCCTCAAGAGAGCGTCGCTGTACCTTTCGAAACTGCCCGTCCTCCTCACTTTTATCCTTCTCATCATCATCCCTAAGACTTTTGCTCATAGCCCAGGGTGGTGAATCATCTCCCAACAAGTTAACAACTGGCAACAGAGAAGCCAAGTCTAGAGACTGTGCTGTAGGTTCAGTCGCAAGTCCCTCTTTAACCTTCAATGTTAGCACATCTGTCTTCAACTGTATCAAATCCATGTGCATCGTCCCCAAATTAACTGTGGGGCTTACCTTCTCAAGCTCAATAATCCGACGCTTAAGTTCATTAATCTGAAAATAGATAAGGCTATAAGAATCCTCCCACTTCTTCCTTGCGAGCTCCAAGGCTGCTGTCACCCTTTTATCTATATACCCCTGCAGCTAGGCCATCAAGTTAGCAATCTGGCGGTCTGCCCTGTCTATTTTCACAAACGCATCATGGAAGTTCTGAGCATTAAACTGTATCATAACGCCTCCAGGCAAGGCTGGGGCCACATGGCTACTCGGAGGGGTCGGAGTGGTATGAACAATTGAGGCAGCATGGGTAGATGGCCCTGTAGATGAAATCGGGGTACCTGAAGTGGACTGAGCTGCTGTGCCCGTGTCAGTCGGCACCTCCTGCGAAGTCTCGGGGGCTGCCTGCTCATTCACCTAGGATGCTGGAGCAGGCTGTCCAACTGTGAACTCTGTGGTAACATCCATAGCAGTATGAATATCCCCATCTTTGCTCTTCCATAGGTCATACACACTCTTGGCCTGTAACCGATGATCTCGGTATGCATAGTGATCAACATTTTCCCACAAGCACAATGCTGTAATGAGGCAAGGATACGCTAGTGACAACTCCTTAGTCATGGCTCTCTGCTGAATTTTTTGAACTATCAACTCCTCCAAATTTATGTTATACCTTGACATGATAGCAGCTACGAGTATGGCCCTATGAACTGGCAATGTGTTATCTGACTGAGTGGGGTACAACCTGTGGATCAATACGCTCCACCAAAATTTTCCTTCAACTAACAAGTCTGCTTTCTTCACAGTGGCCGAGGTATTCCTACTCCACTCAGGGGAACCCTTTGCTATAACTGAAGCAACCCAAGGCAACTCAGACAGCTTGTCTTGTCGATCACCACCCAACCTGTACTTAAGCTCATCCGTGTTCGGCGGTGGTACATAGTCGGGGCCAAAGTAGAAACGATTGATTGTCTCACTAGAAATATTGATTTTCAGGCCTCGGACTGTCATTTCTTCCAGCGAAGGTGGTTTCTTCCTCTTAAGCTGAACTGGCTTGTAGGCATTTTTGACCTCCGCAGCATAATTTGTATAGAATTCCCGAACTAGAGCTGAGATATATTCACCTGGAGGGTGGCTAATGGAGTTCCACTTGTAGTGGTCAAGAGTTGCAAGGATTTGTAGAAAACACTCCAGTCTGTCTAAGTTGAGTCTTTCCTCCTCATGGATGCTCTTCTTCGGTCCACCCCCCTCTTTCTCTTCAAGCCCCTGTTCATATATTTCTTTGGAGCCTGGCACGTAAAAATCTGACGCTGTGCTCGGATCTTTCTTTCATTTGGATTTCTTGCATCCTAGCTGCCTGCACGTCATCTTTCGAGCTGCTAGAAGATGTTGAAATGCCCACTCTTCAGGCTGGGAGGGCACTGGTACTTGGACAGCACCCCTACCCCTAGCTCGGGTGACTCTCGCTGCCAGTGCTTCCTCATCCCCAGCTTCAGTTGCCCCTTGGTCAGGCTCGTCACGGAGTCCCCTTC
This sequence comes from Lycium ferocissimum, assembly GCF_029784015.1. NCBI lineage: Eukaryota > Viridiplantae > Streptophyta > Magnoliopsida > Solanales > Solanaceae > Lycium > Lycium ferocissimum. The sequence continues at coordinate 27,316,561 of NC_081344.1, forward strand.
GACCTAGTGTTCTGTCTCTGCCTCTGCCTCTTCCAGGATTTGTAGTACCTCCTCGAACCTTAGGAGCCATACCTGTGGAAAGTACGTTAGTATCACCAGCAAATTATATTTCAGTGCAATCTTTTGGAATACACAGAAGTAAGCCGTCAAAAGATTTTATGAACCGTAGGAATTTTTACGATCTGCACAAATAGCCGTCAAATGGGAACAGTAGACAATTTTATTTCCAAACATTTGACGATGCTCCGCATAAATTTCTGAGGTCCGTCAAACTTACCCTCAAATGGTTACAGTGACTTACTTTATACTGAACCCTTTGATGAAGAAGTTTGTCGCTCCGCATAAAATTCTGCGGTCCGTTAAACCTATCATCAAATGGTAATAGTATATCATATATGAGTTGGGACTTTTGACGACACTTTTGATGGACCGTCAAAGTTTTTATAGGCCGTCAACCTTGTCATCAAAATTCTTCGACTCAGTGCTTGTCCTGTTGCTACCCTCGACTTTTCACTTCAACACTCATGCTATACATCACACACCATTGTCAAACTCATATAAAGCCCGGGTAACTCAGACTTCACCCTGTTGTGTCAATTATCTTGATTTAGGCATTTTATCAAACAATTGGCGGGCATAACGAAGTTTGAATTCAAAAATCTTGAACACAACCCTCGGGATGAGTTCATCAATATACGACTTTTTCCATAAAACCCCACCCCCAACTTAAATTATCAAGTATGGACGGCAAGTCTCAATGATAGACCCCGTAATTTTAAATTATGAAACCAACCATACTTGACAAACAACTTGAACGAGAAGATCATGGGAATACAGAATCATATACCGTACTTTCTTGTTGGAATGGAGAGTTAAGCACAAACAATAAAAATTCCTTCCACAAGCGCCCTGCTTTCTCTTTTATTTTTTTTTCTGCGGCGGCTTGGGTTTGTTTTTGGGTAGGGAAGGGAGGAATTATGTATGGAAGGGAGTAATGAGGGTTAGTGGGACGTGATTTTAGGGAGTGAATGGGAGGAATTTTAGGGATTTGTGTTTGAGTGGGAAAGGGAAGGTGGAGGATTTGAAGATGGAACGATTTTTTTTTTTTAAAAAAAAACTTATCTAGCCGCCTTTTGAAAACTTATACTAAGGAATAAAATAAAAACCCGACCATCAAATTTTATACGGACCGCAGAAAATTCTGCGGCCCTTTCTACGGTCAATGTACTTACATGGGATGATGAACTAGCAACCATTAGACTGTGACATGTTTACTCTTCGTTTGACGGACCGTATAAAATTGTACGGTCATCAAATCTTGGCGTAAACGCGTCACAGTAAGCTAGTTTCTCTTGTACCAATAGACGTTCCCTTTTAACGGTCCGTATAACTTACCGTATAGCAGGAACAGTGGGTGATGCCTATCACCTTTATTTTGCGCTTCCTTTTACGGTCCACAAAAATTTTAATGGACCGTAAAATCTGGCGCAGAATTTCCATCGGCGTTTTTTGCCACTTTTTCTTCCAACTTGTTCATATCCTGCACTAAAACAACCGTTACCCTGTACACATCCTACCTACATTACAAAAATTTCAAAAATAAAAAAAAATTACACATGGGTTGCCTCCCAAGAAGTGCTTAATTTAATGTCGCAGCACGACGGTGGTACCAATCTACTCTTGGTCGGGACTCGCTGAGTCGGCATTCCTTCCCAGGTACTTCAACCGGTATCGGTCAACGATTCTATCTCCATCAACCATCTCATGATAGTGCTTCACCCTCTGCCCATTCACCTTAAATATCCTAGTTCCATCTCCGGACTTCAGTTCAATCGCCCCATAGGGTGAAACACTTACTACCTCAAACGGACCGGACCACCTTGACTTTAGCTTACCCGGTAGCAGTTTCAATCGAGAGTTAAACAGCAAGACAGGATCACCTTTGTAGAATTCCCGCTTCAGGATTTACTTATCATGATATTGCTTCATTCTCCCTTTGTAAAGTACTGCGCTTTCATACGCCTGGTACTGGAATCCATCCATCTCATTGAGTTGAAACAACCTGAGCTTGGTCACCTTCTCCCAATCCATGTTCAATTTCTTCAAGGCCCACATAGCCTTATATTCAAGTTCAACCGGCAGATGACAAGCTTTTTCGAAAACGAGCTTGAAGGGTGAAGTCCCTATCGAAGTCTTAAAAGCAGTCTGGTAAGCCCATAGAGCATCATCAAGCTTACAGGCCCAATCAGTTCTATTTGCATTCACCGTTTTAGCTAGAATACTCTTGATCTCCCGATTGGAGACTTCAACTTGTCCACTTGTCTGGGGATGATAAGGTGTTGCCACCCTATGTTTTATGCCATACTTCTCCATCAACCCCGCGAAAGCTCTATTGCAAAAGTGGGAACCCCCACCACTGATTATAGCCCTCAAAGTACCAAATCTAGTAAATATGTTCTTCTTGAGGAACCCCATGACACTGTGGGCCTCATTGTTAAGTAAAGCCACCGCTTCTACCCATTTTGACACATAGTTCACAGCAATCAAGATATATTTCATGCCACCAGAACTCACAAAGCCCATAAAGTCAAACCCCCAGACATCGAACACTTTCACCTCCACCACAAAATTCATAGACATCTCTTGCTTTCTGCCTCTATTCCCTTGCCTCTAACATTAATCATAAGACCGCACTAATATATTTGCATCATGAAAGATAGTCGGCCAGTAATAACTGCACTCAAGAACCTTAGCAGCAGTCCGGTTACCACTATGATGACCCCCAACAAGAGAGTCATTGCACGCCTTTAGAATCGCCATCACTTCACTTTGTGAACACAACGCCGAATAATATTATCAGTGCAAGTTATGAATAAATATGGTTCATCCCAATAGTACTGACGAACATCCCGCAAAAATTTCTTTTTCTGATAAGATTTGATCTCGTCAGGAATGATCCCAGTCACCAAGTAGTTAGCAAAATCCACATACCAAGGCGCCACTTACATAGATACCGCCAAGACTTGCTCATCTGGAAATGCATCTTCAATATCAAGTTCTTCTGCTAGCACCTCAGTCTCCTCAAGCCTCGAGAGATGGTTAGCAACTTGATTTTCGGACCTTTTTCGGTCTTTCACCTCAAAATCAAACTCTTGTAATAAAAGGAACCAATGAATCAGTCACGGCTTAGCTTCCTTCTTTGCTATAAGACACCTCAATGAAGCATGGTCAGTGTATACCACCACCTTGGACCCCAACAAATAGGATCAAAACTTCTCAAAAGCATATACTATAGCAAGTAGCTCTTGCTCAGTCACCGTGTAGTTCATCTGCGCCGCATTAAGTGTCCTACTAGCATAGTAGATTGGGTGCATAATTGTATTGTGTCTCTGGCCAAACACAACCCCTATCGCGAAACCACTAGCATCACACATCAACTCAAAAGGCAAGGACCAATTAGGAGTAACAATAACAGGAGCAGTAGTGAGGCGCTCCTTTAATTCATCAAACGCCTTTCGGCACTTGTCATCAAACATAAACTTACCATCTTTTTCAAGAAGCTTGCACATCGGGTTAGCAATCTTGGAGAAATCTTTAATGAAGTGCCTGTAGAACCCAGTATGTCCCAAGAAACTTCGGACACCTTTGACTGAGATGGGTGGAGGAAGTTTTGCAATCATATCTATCTTCGCTTGATCGATCTCAATTCCCTTTTCAGACATTATGTGGCTGAGGATGATCCCTTCCTTCATCATAAAGTGGCACTTCTCCCAATTTAGCACGAGATTTGTCTCTTCACATCTTTTCAGAAGTTAATCCAGATGGCCAAGACAATCATCAAACAAATCACCCACAAAAGAGAAATCATCCATGAATACTTCCAAGAAGTCTTTACCATGTCAGAAAAGATCGACATCATGCACCTCTAAAAAGTGGCTAGTGCATTACACAACCCAAAGGACATTCGGCTGAATGCAAATATCCTATACGGACAATTAAAAGTTATCTTCTCAGGATCTTTTAGGGTAATGTTGATCTGATTATAGCCCGAGCATCCATCTATAAAGCAATAGTAAGACCTCCCAGCCAGCCTATCCAGTATATGATCAATGAATGGCATGGGAAAATGGTCTTTACAAGTAACAGTATTCAGCTTCCTGTAGTCCATGCAAACACGCCATCCAGTAACTGTACGAGTGGAAATCAGCTTATTCTTTGCATTAGGCACCACAGTGATACCTCTTTTCTTTGGAACACATTGAACAGGACTCACTACACCCACTTACTTTATGCAATCGGATACACTACCCCAACATCTAACCACTTTATGATCTCTTTTTTCACAACCTCTTGCATGTTCCGGTTCAATATCCGCTGATGTTCAACGCTCGGCTTGCTATCCTCCTCAAGCTGAATTTTATGCTCACAAATACCAGAAGAAATACCCCGAATGTCTGCTATGGTCCAACCAATAGCACGTCTGTAATCGCGCAAAATCTTCACTAGACGCTCAATCTATTCCTCAGTCAGTAATGCTGAAACGATCACTAGAAATGTCTTGTTCGGGCCAAGAAACTCATACCTCAAGTGTGATGGGAGCTGCTTAAGCTAGAACTTTGGTGGCTCGACAATAGAACTTTGGTGGTTCGACAATAGAAGGCTTAGCTGGTGGAGTAGTTCTATTTGTAAAGTCAAGATCGAGCTTTCTTGGGTGGTAAATGTAGGAACCCAGACCCTCAAGCACATTTATAGTTTTCACGAGCCCTCCATATCAGCAGCATCAAAGTTCATCAGGACCGCAGCAAGAGCTTCTCCCAGACTTTCTTTTTTCATCTTATGTTCGACAGTATCATCAATCCCATCAAACGAATCAATAACCGAGATACTCTCATGAGTGCTAGGTAAGTTCATCCCCTTGCTTGCTTGGAAAGTCACCTCTTCATCATTTACTCGGAACTTAATTTCATTCTTTTCAGAGTCCATAAACGCTCTGCCCGTAGCAAGGAAGGGTCTTCCCAGGATGATGGGAATATCTGTATCAACCGCACAATCCAAAATAACGAAATCAGCAGGCAACATGAACTTACCCACTTGCACCAACACATCATCTATAACCCCAATTGGCTTCTTGATAGATCTATCCGCCATCTGTAATCGCATAGAAGTCGATCTATGCGTTCCCAATCCTGATTGTTTGAAAATAGAAAGGGGTATTAAGTTGATACTCACCCCATTATCACACAGAGCGTGGGTGAATGCATAAAGCCCAATATTGCACGGAATGGTAAACGCCCCTGGATCTCCCTTCTTCTGAACTGTGGTGGAAGCAATAATCGAACTCACACGATGAGTTAAATTCACGGTTTCATGTTGAATAGACCTTTTCTTTGTACGCAAGTCTTTCACAAACTTAGCAAATTGGAGCATCTCTTTGACAACATCTAAGAATGAAAAATTCAGTATTAACTGCTTCAGCTGATCATAGAATTTCTGACACTTAGCATCATCATTCTTCTTTGCTAACCCCTGAGGAAAAGGAGGCTTTACTTTGTACATCTAAATGAAAGGGCGAAGAACCCCTTTTATCGTGTGTTTCCTTGTATCAGCAGAAACTTTTGGAATATCAACAACTTTTTCTTCACCACGGACCTCATCATCAATGATAGGCACATCAGAATGCACCTCTTCTTCCTCAATAATTGGATCTAGATCAACCGCATTCTTGTCAGCACCTTGAAGTATTTTACGACTCCTCGTGCTAATAGCAGAAGTTCATTCTACGCCCCCACCATTCTTTGGGTTTGGAATAGTATCACTAGGAAGCCCACCTTTTCTAGTAGGATGTTGTTCTCTAGAAAGATCACGCATCTGCTGTTCAAGATTCTGAATAGCCGCCGAATGAGAAACAACCTGCCTCGATAGCCCGCATAATGTCTTTTCGCATTTGTCCGACCGCCACACTTTTTCAAGCATCGACTCCAACCTCGAACTACCTTGATCATTAGACTGCCCTTTTGGTGGAATGTAAGGGCTGGAACTTCTGTTCTCGAAGTTACCATTGTTGTTGTTGTATCTACCTTGGTTCATTCTACCATAGTTGTTATTGTAGTTTCCTTGGTTATTGTTGTAGTTCCCTTGGTTGTATGCACCCTGCTCTTGTTGAGGCCTCCAATATCTCTGATTTGGCCCAGAAACACCCCCTTTCGCTACATAATCTGCATATTGAACATTCTCAATTGGCTGTGGGGGACCCTCTTGATATGGACCCGCATGGCATGGTACATACCAGGCGGTATGCCTGAGATATCTTCACAAACGTTCACCTTTTTTTTATTCCCTCTCATCAAACCTCTTTGTCAGTAAAGAGAGACTAGTAGCCAACTGTGCCAATGTCTGCTGCGTTTCTTAGCTATCTTTCATAATATTTTAAATCAATGGTGTCCCAAGTGATAGCCCATCAAAATTACTTGAATGCCACGCTTGATTGTGTGTAGTCAATCGATCAAGTATATCAGTAATATTAGCATAGGAATTTTTTATGAAACACCTGCTAGCAGCATTATTGGCTATTGCTTGGGTCATAGGATCCAACCTCCGTAGAACTTCTCCTTCAAAATTTGATCCGGAAACCCATGGTTTGGACTCCTATCCAAATATTCTTTTGTACCTCTCCCAAGCTTCAAAAAGTTGTTCCCCATTATGTCGTTTGAACTCATAAACTGATCACGAATTTCAGCTTTTTTACTCATAAATCCCCATTATGATGTCACACATCGTATTTCGTGCAGGATGGTTGAAATGGAGGCTCGCTTCGCAGTGTTGTGTGACAAGAAAGTTCCACCAAAACTTATGGGCAAGTTTTACAAAGTGGTGGTTAGACCGACTCTGTTGGCCGGTCAAGAACTCTCACGTGCAGAAGATGAAAGTCGCAGAAATGAGAATGCTGCGATGGATGTGTGGGCACACTAGGAGAGATATGATCAGGAATGAGGACATCCGGGACAAGGTGGGAGTGGCATCGGTGGAGGACTAGATGCAGGAAGCGAGGCTGAGATGATTTGGGCATGTGAAGAAGAGAGACATAGATGCCCCGGTGCGGAGGTGTGAGCGGTTGGCTATAGACGGTTTTATAAGAGATAGAGAAAGGCCAAAGAAATATTAGGGAGAGGTGATTAGGCAGGACATGGCGCAGTTTTAGATTACTGAGGATATGACCTTAGATAGGAGGTTATGGAGGGCTCTGATTAGGATAAAAGGCTAACAGGTAGTCTCACTTTTCTGGCGCACTAGTAGGCGTAGTTTTGCTCTACTTATTATTGCCTTTAATTTCTGCTTTTATGTGTTGGGTCTTGTCTTTCCATGTTGTTTTATCATGACTTCTTTGCTCTTGTTATTTCTCATTTCGCATTGCTTTAATTTGTTTGTCGGTACTTGACTTTCTTCCCTTGTTTTCTTTTGTTTTCTTTTGAGCCGAGGGTCCTTCGGAAACAGCCTCCCTACCTTCCAAGGTGGGGGTAAGGTCTGCGTACACTTTACCCTCCCCAGACCCCACACTCTGGGACTCAACTGGGTATGTTGTTGTTGTTGTTGTTTTACTCGGGGGATACCACTTCCTGAGAAACACTTTGACCATCTCTTTCTATGTAGCAATAGAATTTCGGGGCAGCTTTGTGAACCATTTTCTCACTTCTCCGGCTAACGAATATTTGAAAAGTTCTAGCCGAACCGCTTCTTGAGTCACACCCCGCCGGATATGTCGAGAGCACATCCGTAAAGTTTATTATGTGTTGGTGAGGGTCATCATCGACTGCATTCCGAAAGTATCTCTCTTGTTTGAGCATATGATAGAGGGAATTATAACACTTGATAGTAGTAGCAGCCACCCTTCGATGAAAGATTGCAGATGCAAAGTCTTCATCTTCTTCTGATTCATCAACAAAAACATCCTCAATTGGAAGTTCGTTGTTGGCCATGATTACCTGGTTTATAAGGTAGCAAACAAGGTGTGTTGGAATATGACAAAGATTTTAAGAAGAGTAAACATTATTTAGTAATTTTAAAACCGTATTCCCCGGAAATGGCACCAAAATTTAATACGCTCAAATTTACACTTTTAATAGCGTAAAGCGGACGATGTCAAATATAGTAACCCAACGAGGTTGGGGTCGAATCCCGCAGAGAGTATTGTCACGACCCAACCCCGTGGGCCGTGACTAGTGCCCGAGTTGGGCACCCAAACGCATTCATCAAATCCGAATCACACACAGATAGTTTATACAGACACAAATATCAAACGCTGTCTCAGATTATATCAAACTGTCTCAGACACATCTCAAACACAACCATATATATATCAGAAGCCGGCAAGGCTATCAAATGGCGCAACGGCCCAAAACATATACAAATGCAAGCCGACAAGGCTGGCACGGCGAATAGATCGCCATGTAACATATATCATACAAACACACCCGTACGTAACAGGCCTAACCACATACATGTCCATGCACCTCTAAACAGACAAATGTAATCATATTTTATTGTGGCCCGCCGTACCCCCCCCGAACAAATATATACATATGCAATGTACGAGCGTATACCAAAATGTAGGCTCCGTAACAAAGGAGCACTCCAAAATGCGTAAAAATGGGTGTCCTAGATCGGCGGATCACCGAATCGTGCGTCCGTACCTGGCGGCATGAATCGCAGCCCTCGAAGAAAGGGGGTCAATACGAATTATGTACTGAGTATGCAAAGCAGAAGATATAGTAACCAAATCTGAATCATAATCGAAACAAAAGTACAGAAAGTAAATGCATTTTCAAAATATCAAAAGTTTTACTTTCAAAATACAAATCATGCATGGCCGTAAAATATGGTCGCCCGTCCGTCGACGGCGCCATAACACAAGATAACACCGTAAAAGTTTCAAATCTCCGTATCCCCGTCACACATCATAACATAAGATAACGCCATACACGCATAACACCAAATATAAGCGGAACCCTCCCCTCTAGCGAGGGGCTCGTGAACCATAACACAAGATAACACCGGAGTATAACAAAGTGCGCACGACAATAATCCGGCCCGGACTCGGCGAAAGATACAATGTAACGCACGAGAAGAGTCGTGAGTAACCATATGTATAAAATCATTATCATAGACTTAAAAGATAAGTAAAATGACCATACATGGAAATCGGAATAGTAGCCAAACCAAATTCTTTCAAAAGTCATCAGGATTACAAAAAGAAGAGTCGCGGGACCCACGGACGGGTGTCGACCCGAGCCGGGCCCGCCTATGAAAAACATACTCATCATACGCCATACAACCTCCTACGAACATATCGAGGCAATCCGAGCCTTTCTGTGAAAGATACGGGCGTTCGTAGTTACGGAATTCTTTAAAAATGAAACTTTTTATGCAAAATTTGAAAATCAAATATTCCAAAGACATAAGGGCCAATATTTCATCATATCAAGCATACGAATTCCAAGAAATAGATAAGTGTCATAAACATGCTCGGATTGCGAGAATAGAATTTCCTCGAGGCTCGTGTCATAGCCTATTTGTAACTAAGGCATGCCAAAAGAAGAAAGGATTGAGCTTTACATACCTCAAACGCTCTCAAAGCTACTCCAAACTCAAGCTAATGCCAACCTACGCCTCGGACTCCCCAAGGTCTACAAATACGTCATAATATGCCAAACATTAACTATGGACGTTTAGGCATTTAATTCCAAACTAACACTTAATTCTACGTAATTTGGGCAGCATTTCCCCTGTAAATAGGCCAACCCCGAGAATTTAACTCGGCCAAATCAACAAAAACAACATCAACAACCAACCTAGCAACATCAATAATCAATCCGAAAGGCAATATAACATTAGTAACCCTCTTTTACATCATTCAACAACATTCATAGTATTCAATTCAACGGCTTACCTTCAAGCCAACATCAACGCTCATACATTCAAATACTAACCCGAACCCATACCAACAATATTCAAGGACATTTCAAACAATTCATACAACATTTCCAACAATCCAACAATTGTTCCAATTTACCCGAAAACAGCCCCAAACCCGAGGACATCACTATAACCCATTCCTCACTTTCAAATCATGATTTGCACCAACAATCCACACTCTAACAATGTCATTCCCATAAATATAGAAAATGCATTAAAGACACATAATTCTCCAAATCAGCCCATACAATTACGATATCAATTTGAGTCATTAAACTCTCATTTCCAACATAGAATTTACAATGACAACATTCGAAATTCCAACTAGAATTAATTCATTCATTGTCATATAATATGACCCATATTCGGCCAACACTACACATATACATATGTTGATGATTCTCATTCTTTTCTTCACACTACACAACTAAACATGCTACATAAAATCATTTCATCATCCCAACACAACCCACACACCTACACGACCAAACCTCATACACACGGCCTCAACTCCAACATACTATATTTCATGATTTTCATCCATTTTAGCATACTACAACATGCATACATCATTCATAACACATAAAACATGATTAAATCTTACCTTTCTTCCTTCAACTTCACAACTAGCTAGGGTTAGCTAGGATGAAAACTAGCGGTTTGATCGCTCCAACAATACTCCCACGCTACTTAGGGACCTCCAATTAGTGGATTTGAACCAAGGAAATATTTTTGGGATGGCTAAAATTGGACTTGGTTTTTCCTTGTTCTTGGCCGAGAGCCTTGTTGATGTTGTTCTTCAACTTCTTGTTTTTTTTGCTAAGTATGGAATGAAGAAAGATGACTTAGTATTCATCTTTTGCATACTAATATAAGTCATACAAGTGTCAATGGCCCACACATGTGTTGGACCAATTAAAATTGGCCACCACATGTGTGGGAGCCACCTCCCACTCACACGGCCAAAGGGCAAAAAATTGCATGATTTGCAACTTCCAATTATATCACTTTTGGTCCCAAATTTTCCTAAATGTTTCATGCCAACAAATTCATGAACAACTTATGTCTCAAAATAAAATCGAAGGTCAAAAGTCTCGACTTTGCATCCCGGAATGGTTTTGTCTCTAACTTATCATAGTTAAACCGGATTGTCCCACTGTACAAAATACGGGATATAACAAATATGGCTTGAAAAGTTTACTAAACAAGTATTATACTAATCTTCCGGTCCTGGTGTATTCCAGAAAAATGGTTTTATAGTTGTTTTGGTTCGTGGACTAATTTAAAGTGACTGAAAATTTAAGGTTGTAAATATATGGGTAAAAAGAACCAAGGTGGTGTCCCCATCAGATAAAGTGTATGCTCATGGGTATTAATCTTGATATAATTCTAATGGATTGTTTATATGGATGCACTTAACCTCTATGTGAATCTAAACTATTTTCCAATAAGAAAAGATTATTTCTTTCTATGCTTTTTTCAAAAATAAGAAAGTATGAAAGAAGAACAGTTAATTATGTCAAGTAAATTCCTCTTATTCCTAAGTGAATTTATTAAGCAAGGTTTAAAGCCTTGAGTTCATGTTATTTGTTCTTACCTAACCCTAGTTATTTTTCCAAGCAAACTAAGTTTTTGGCGTTAGCTAATGTTTGCAACCACTAACTGTATGATGAAAATGAAGAACAAATAAACCCTAACAATCCATTATGCTTATATCAATCACAAAACACCCATCAATTGGGTTCACAACCCTAGTAAGGGAATTTAGCTGCTCATAGAAGAAGAAAAACAATAAGAAATACTCCCTCCATTTCAATTTATGTGAACCCATTTGACTGGGCACGACATTTAAGAAAGAGGGAAGACCTTTGAAACTTGTGGTTCAAAATAAGTCTTGAATATTTGTGTGGCTGTAAATCATTTCATAAAGTGAATTTGTTTCCAAATTATGAAAGAGGTTATTCATTTTGGCACAGATTAAAAAGGAAATAGGTTCACATAAATTGAAACAGAGGGAGTAATTGAGATCATAATGCTTACGAATGATTGCTTGGAATTGAAGAGAAATTAATTGCAATTGTTTGTAATCCCAAAATACTTCCAAAACTATAAGTATTTAGTGCTAAGGAAAATAAAACTAAATCGGGTGAATTCTCTCATAAAAAACCTATATCGTGTATTTATAGGAGTCCAAGTCGTGAGAAGTAAAAAGACAAAATCGCCCGTCGGTTCATTCTCAGGACCGTAAAACCATTCTGCGGATCGTCAAATTGCTGCCCTTCAATCGTCAAACAGTCTCTTGCACTTTTCTACGCTACTCTTTAACGGATCGTCAAATGTTCTACGGTCCGTATAATTGTTCCGCAGGATTGATCTTCCGTGAACTGCTTACTGTGACTATTATACGGTATTTTTGACATTCTGCAGAAAGTTCTGCGGGCCGTCTAATTGTTCCGTCAAGCAGCCTTTTTCAGTGACTTGTTATTTTCTCCACTGCTTTCCGCATTTTCACAAAGTTCTCCAACTTTTGCCATCAAACCACTTAATACCTGAAATACAATAAAAGCCACATTAAGGTTCAAAAGTACTGAAAAGACTGTGACGACCAAACGGGTCATTACATCAGATACCAGTTAAGCAATCGCTCGTCCTCAAGCGACGAAGGGAAAAGAATGGAGAAGTACCTGATCTGCAATTAACTGAGGATATCGGCTATACATGTCGAACTCAGTCTCCTAAGTGGCCTCCTCAATAGGATGATACTTCCATTGCACCTTCACAGAAGCAATCTCCCTAGGCCTCAACTTTCGAACCTGCCTATCCAAAATTGCAATAGGCTCCACCTCATACGTCAAATTCTCATCAAGTAATAACGAGTCCCAACGAACAATATAAGTACCATCGGCATGATATTTCTTCAGCATAGACACATAGAAAACTGGATGAAGTCTTGCGCGTTACACCGCAAGCAAGTGCTACCATAAGCAACATCGCCCACACTCGTCAAGAATCTCAAATGGCCCAATATACCTCGGACTTAACTTACCTCTCTTCCCAAATCTTATAACACCCTTCATGGGTGAAATCTTCAATAGAACCTGTTCATCAATGGCGAACTCTAAATCTCAGACCTTCCGGTCCGCATATATCTTCTGTTGACTCTGAGTTGCCAAAAGCTTGGCCTGAATGACCCTCACTCTCTCAAGACACTCTCTCAATAGATCCGTCCCCCAAGGTCGAACCTCAAATTAATCAAACCAACTAACCAGAGATCTACATCTCCTACCATACAAAGCCTCAAAGCCTCCATGTTGATACTCAAATGATAACTGTTGTTATACGCAAACTCTGCCAATGGCAAGAACTGGTCCCAATGACTACCAAAGTCTCTAACGCAAGCCCTCAACATATCCTCGGTCACTTAACTAGTCTGCTCGGACTGCCCATCGGTCTGGGGGTGGAAAGCTTTACTAAGATCTAATCGAGTACCCAACTCATAATGAAAAGCTCTCTAGAAATGGGAAGTGAAGATAGTACCCCGGTCAGATATGATAGAAATAGGAATCCCATGCAATCTCATAATATCACGAATGTACAACTTGGCTAACTTTTCAGCGGTATAAGAAACCTGAACTGGAATGAAATGAGCGGACTTAGTCAACTGATCAACTATCACCCAAATCAAATCAAACTTGCCCAGGGCCTTCGGAAGACCCACAACGAAATCCATGGCAATCCTTTCTCACTTCCACTCGGGAATGGGCATTCTTTGAAGCAAACCACCGGGTCGCTGGTGCTAATACTTAACCTACTGACAATTACCACACTTAGCCACAAAATAGGCTCTATCTGTTACACCCCGTAGTTTCATACGTGAAAATTTATAAGTGTTGGACGTTCTAAGTATGGATACTGGAGTTCCCTTCAAGGATATATGATATTATACGAACTAATCCTATGGTCACGACAGTTTACGTTCATATAATAAGCTATGGGAAACTCCGGGACCAAGCAAATCGAAGAAAATAAATTTGTCGAAAATTTGAAAAAAAGTTGACAGAATTTTGGATAGAATTTTAGGTTAACTTTGGAGGGGTATATCTCTGAGTATATTAAGAGTTTGAAGGTGTTTCAAAAGCCTAAAATGAAGTTCGTTGAGTCTAGTTCCCAATGCAAAAAATCGATCGTTGATACAATATCGGAGTAGAGAATTATGGACGTTATAAGTTCAAATTTTTCTGACAGAACGTTACAAGAATGTACTTGTAAGCTTCGCATGTTGACCCGATCGGAATTTAACCCCTATATAAAGGGTAAAAACCCCTTTTTTCACCAGATTTGCCTAGAAAATTCAAGAAAATTTGAAGAGGGAGTGAGGAAATCAAAAAGTAAACAATTTTCAAGTGGCGGAGTATTAATCGAAGCTCGGATAAACGCATAGATGTGATTCTAGTATGGTTTTGCGCTGGATTCAAGGTGGATATTGAAAATATCGCTGTTTTAACAAAAATAAGGTATGAATCTCTCCTTATTAATATTACTTTTGGTTTATTTACGAAGATAGAATGATGAAATGGTTGTATAATAAGTTGTTGGTTGCGAAATTGGACAAACATCGCGTGGGAAGTTTTATGGAATATTTTGGTATTATTGATGATGTTGTTGATGTTGGTGCTGTCGTAGTTGTTGTTTTGTTGGTTGCTGAATTACGATTTTGGGCTAGGCATATAAACAGGGGAGATGTCGAAATTTCGGCAGATTCTATAAAGATTTATTTGTAGGACTAAGATAAGCCTATAAAGGTGAGTCTAACAATAGTATAAATTTTCTTGAATATAGATTTACGAGCCTGGGAGGAAAAGCATTGAGTAGTTAAAGTTAAGGCGACCAAAAAGGTATGTTAAGGCTAAACCCTTTCATTCTAAAGGCATGATTCTTTTGTTATAAACCTTTGTGTCATATCCATAATATCCTTACTTCCACAGATGCTAAAAGTCTATGAATCTCATGGTCCTTACAATATTATTGAGATTATTCATGATCTTGAGACTATTCTTTGTGATTGATCTCACCTTATAATACTTGCTCTTTCGAGGTGAGATATGTGGATGACTATTCTATTTCTAATGCTATCTAAGTTCATGGCTCTCGATACTCTCATGACATTATCTATTTCATCTTTTGATGGTTGATCCTTCAAGGAATGATATAGTGATAATGATAATGCTAATGATGATGTTGATTTTATTTATGTATTCTTATGTATATGTATGTATGTATGGATTGCATGCCACTGATCAGTTGGGTATAACACCGAGTCCCGAAAGGGCCGAGTACGGATAACACCGAGTCCCAAAGTGGCCGGGTACGGATGACACCGAGTCCTGAAAGGGTTGGGTACGGATGACACCGAGTCCCGAAAGGGCCGGGTACGGATGACACCGAGTCCCAAAAGGGCTGGGTACGGATGACACCGAGTCTCAAAAGGGCCGGGTACGGATGACACCGAGTCTCAAAAGGGCCGGGTACGGATGACACCGAGTCCCGAAAGGGCCAGGTACGGATATGACAAATGTATGTATGATAAGTGTATGTGAATGCATATGTATGTATGTTGTGTATGGATGTGTATGAAATATTTTTCCTGTAAACGAGTAGTTTACATGATAGAGATCTTAAGAAGAGTACGAGGATCTTTCATCGTAGGCTGCCTTCGGGTATTGGTCTCGAGTGGTGGCTCCACTTCTTCCCGGAGCATTGCCGACTTGTATACCTCAGTCATGTTCATTAGAGGCTTTGCGTACGCTCTCGTGTGTCTTGCCTTGGTCATAGTGTGACGGTAGTAATGTCGGCATCATGGGTCTATTGTACATATACTTATGCATGATATTATGTTCATATTTAGCCTCTTGATCTTATTGTTGCCATTCGAGACATAAAGGATATTAGTTATAAATTGGTTCGCATAGCTTCCGCAAGGTGCCTGGTGCCAATCACGCCTTACCTAGGGTGGGGTGTGATAAAGTAGTATCAGAGCAGTTCTGTCCTAGGGTAGTCTGCAAGCCGTGTCTAGCAGAGTCTGTTTTATGGTGTGCAGTGCACCACACTTATAAATAGGAGGCTGCAAGGCATTTAGGAATGATTGACCCTGCTTTCTCATCTTAGATCGTGCCATAAAGCTAAATCATAGGATATGATGTCCCTGATTCTAACCCCAAGTGTTTTGATCATGGATAAGCAGTTGATTATGCCACTACGAGATAATTTCTGAGAATTGAAGTTGTTCATTCGAAAGGTTTGTTTCCTGTTTTATTAATTTGGATAAACGTTGATATAAGAAGTCGAGCAAGATATTATGGGTATTTGTGATTGCTCTGCGGGGCATTAGATGTGTTTTCTGGACTATGTGCAAGAATGAGATAGTAAGAATTATAGAGGAAACTCTGCCAAAATTTTCACAAATTGAATTGTTTGAATGTTTATAGAAAAAGAGTAAAGGAAAAATATGACTATCATCCGTGTGGTACGTCATGATTGGAGGAACAACTATGAGACGCTTTCAAGGAGAAGTTTTAGAATGATTTTAATTTAATTTAAAGGAGGAACCCTGGAGGGAAAAATGATTAGCAGTTAAAGAAATTGGAATGAGATGCATCCGAGATTTCGAGGGATTGAGACCTATTGGAAATATAAGGAAAGTTCGCATTAGGAACTCAAATAAGGTATTACGATTTATAGATTAGATTGGTTAGTAAGAGATAACGAAGGAATTCTAATATGGAGAAGGAAGTTAATGAGTAAGGGAAAGTTTTACCCTAGAAGTATATATACATCTATACGAAATCAAGATGGGTTTGTACTCATAGTGGAATGTTTTACAAACTTCTAGGTAGATATTATTAAGTGGCAGATGGGAAAGAGCACCTTAAGAGCAAAAGAAATCAAGGAGGACAGAAGTAAGAGAAACTGTTGTTATGAATTGATTAAAGGAAGTTATGTGACCATCGACGATGAGATAAGTTTAATAAATTAGTAAGGTCCAAAGGTAGACAAGTGATGGCATAAGACAAGGTACTTGGAAGAGAGATACGACTACAAAGGAAACAGACGAAAATACGAGGAATAGACATACATATGAGCAAGCTATGATATCGTAAAGGAAATGAGAAGTGAAATGACAGGATGCACTTTATAGGTATTTCATGACGAAGACAAGGATTCAATCGGCTAAGGTATTGAAGGAATTATGACACCGACAATGGGGCAATCGAAAAGTAATAGGGAGCTATGAAGCAAGATGAGCTAAGAAAATGCAAGGAGAAGTCATGAAAGTAGACGGAGATAAGATCGCAAGAAATGATTCAAGGATATAAATAGAGTGAGACGAGTATTTAAGGAATTAAGAAATCGGCTTGATCGATAAACTGAAACAACAGATAAGTGCATTAGACTTATTAAGTGAGAGTCGGGCAAAGGTAAAAAAAAAAAAAAAAAAAAAAAAAAAAAAAAAAAAGGAGAACCCCAAAGGAAATGATCAAAGGATATTACGTTTGGTCGAAATAAGTTGGTGATAATGAACCCTCGTGGAACAAGTAAAGTAATGGCTTCCCTTAAAAAAGGAAAGGGGGGGGGGGGGGGAGGAGGAATGGAGGTTACAGATAAGGAAATAACGAAACGATTTGAATTCGCTGCAGGACAAATACCCTTAGTTAAGAGTTCACTCCTAATTTATTAGCTAAACTAAGGAATCAGAAACTTTAAGGGTAAGTTGAAGGAAGAAATCCTTAAGGAAGAGATTTGAGATGTTTGATATAAGTACAAGAGCTACCGTCAACAAGCGCAAGTGCAAGAAATCCAACTAAGAGCAAGAGGAGTTAAGCAAAAATTCCGGTGTTAAACTGATTGATAAATAAGGTATCGCAAGGATTAATTTGACTACTATGGAAAGCAAAGTATGCTGTGATATGACTAGTTTGAGGATCTCAAAATGGAAGGAATGAGAATGAATTAAACTCTAAGAATATGAAGATAGGGGATATCGGTGAGAACAAGAAATTCTAAATGAAAGTATGTATCACATAAAAGTGCAAACGACAAAGGAAGAAAGATAACCTGTGCAATTCGAATAAGTTTTGTTTTAATTGAGCAAGTGAGCAAAGTAATTACCAGTGAATGCAGGTAAGAACATGGACATTTACCTCAAAGCGAACTCTACTTTAACATTCGAGGACGAATGTTTTTGAAGGAGGGGAGAATGTTACACCCCGTAGTTTCGTACGTGAAAATTTATAAGTGTTGGACATTCTAAGTATGGATACTGGAGTTTCCTTCAAGGATATATGATATTATACGAACTAATCCTATGGTCATGATGGTTTACGTTCATATAATGAGCTATGGGAAACTCCGGGACCAAGCAAATCGAAGAAAATAAATTTGTCAAAAATTTGGAAAAAAGTTGAAAGAATTTTGGACAGAATTTTAGGTCAACTTTGGAGGGGTATATCTTCTAGTATGCTAAGAGTTTTAAGGTATTTCAAAAGCCTACAATGAAGCGCGTTGAGTCTAGTTCCCACCGCAACAAACCGCTCATCGATATGATATCGGAGTAGAGAATTATGGACGTTACAAGTTCAGCTGACAGAGCAGAAACTCGTGCTACAGCAACTGCTACAGTAAATTGCTACAGTGACCCCGACCCGAATTTGACCCCTATATAAAGGGTAAAAACCCCTTTTTTCACCAGATTTGCCCAGAAAATTCCAGAAAATTTGAAGAGGGAGTGAGGGAATCAAAAAGTAAGTAATTTTCAAGTGGCGGAGTATTAATCGAAGCTCGGATAAACGCGTAGATGTGATTCTAGTATGGTTTTGTGCTGGATTCAAGGTGGATATTGAAGATATCGCTGTTTTAACAAAAATAAGGTATGAATCTCTCCTTATTAATATTACTTTTGGTTTATTTACGAAGATAGAGTGATGAAATGGTTGTATAATAAGTTATTGGTTGAGAAATTGGACAAACATCGCGTGGGATGTTTTATGGAATATTTTGGTATTATTGATGATGTTGTTGGTGTTGGTGCTGTTGTAGTTGTTGTTTTGTTGGTTGCTGAATTACAATTTTGGGCTAGGCATATAAACAAGGGAGATGCTGCCGAAATTTCGGCAGATTCTAGAAAGATTTATTTGAAGGACTAAGACAAACGTATAAAGGTGAGTCTAACAATAGTATAAATTTTCTTGAATATAGATTTATGAGTCTGGGAGAACAAGCGTTGAGTAGTTAAAGTTAAGGCGACCGAAAAGGTATGTTAAGGCTAAACCCTTTCATTCTAAAGGCATGATTATAAACCTTTGTGTCATATGCATAATATCCTTGCTTCCACAAATGCTAGAAGTCTATGAATCTCATGGTCCTTACGATATTATTGAGATTATTCATGATCTTGAGACTATTCTTTGTGATTGATCTCACCTTATAATACTTGTTCTTTCGAGGTGAGATATAGCGATGACGATTATATTTCTAATGCTATCTAAGTTCATGGCTCTCGATACTCTCATGACATTATCTATTTCATCTTACGATGGTTGATCCTTCAAGAAATGATATAGTGATAATGATAATGCTAATGCTAATGATGATGTTGATTTCATTTATGTATTCTTATGTATATGTATGTATGTATGGATTGCATGCCACTGATCAGTTGGGTATAATACCGAGTCCCGAAGGGGCCGGGTACGGATAACACCGAGTCCCGAAAGGGCATGGTAAAGATGACATCGAGTCCCGAAAGGGCCGGGTACGGATGACACCTAGTCTCGAAAGGGCCAGGTATGGATGACATCGAGTCCCGAAAGGGCCGGGTACGGATATAACGGATGTATGTATAGTAAGTGTATGTGAATGCATATGTATGTATGTTGTGTATGGATGTGTATGAAATGTTTTTCCTGTAAACGAGTAGTTGACATGATAGAGATCTTAAGAAGAGTACGAGGATCTTTCATCGTAGGCTGCCTTCAGGTACTGGTCTCGAGTGGTGGCTCCACTCTTCCCCGAGCATATATATATATATATATATATATATATATATATATATATATATATATATATATATATATATATGTGTGTGTGTGTGTGTGTGAATTGTGTTAAGGGTACGTCGGGGGCCGTGTCCCAACTTGTATACCTCAATCATGTTTATAGAGGCTTTGCAAATAGTTCCTGTGTACAGCTTGGTCATAGTGTGACAGTAGTAATGTCGGCATCATGGGTCTATTGTACATATACTTATGCATGATATTATGTTCATATTTAGCCTCTTGATCTTATTGTTGTCATTCGAGACATAGCGGATGTTAATTGTAAATTGGTTCGCTCGATTTTCGCAAGGTGTCGGGTGCCAATCACACCTTACCTGGGGGGGTGTGACAATATCCTCTTTATACGACGCCACCAGTAGTGCTGCCTCAAATCATGATACATCTTAGTCGCCCCTGGATGGATGGAATATCGAGAGCTATAAGCCTTAGTCAAAATCAAATGAATCAAGTCGCCAACACGAGGAACGCGCACACACCCCTTAATCCTCAAAGTACCCTCAGAATCAATTATGGCCTCCTTGCCCTTACCCCTCATAACCCTATCTCGGATCTTGCTCAATAGAGCATCCTTTAACTGAAGAGTCCTAATCTGATCTAACATTGACGATATCACCTCAACAGAAGCTAAAACTCTGCCTGAGGCTCAAATATCAAGACGAACGAAACTGTTAGCCGGGGTCTGAACCTCCATGGCCAACAGACGCTTGGAAACAATAAAACGAGCTAAACTCCCCGTACTCAAGGCCTTGAGACTTAAGGCATCAACAATAATATTGGCTTTCCTTGGATGATAAAGAATAGAGATATCATAGTCCTTCAGGAGCTCCATTCATCGGCGCTGCCTGGAATTAAGATCTCTCTAGGTAAACACGTGTTGAAGGCTACGGTGATCAGTGAAAATTTCACAATAGACACCATACAAGTAATGCCTTCAAATTTTCAAAGCAAAGACCACAACCAACAACTCCAAATCAAGGATAGGGTAATTCCTCTCATGGATCTTCAATAGACGGGAAGCATAGGCTACAACTCTACCCTCCTGTATCAAAACAGCACCCAAACCCACACGGGATGCATCACAATAAACGGCAAAATCCTTTCTATCTGTGGGTAATGCCAGAATCGGGGCTGAAGTCAAAAGAGTCTTGAACTTTTAAAAGCTCTCCTCATAATCATTGTACTACTGGAAGGGAACATCTTTCTAAGTCAATATGGTCAATGACGAAGCAATATGGTCAATGACGAAGCAATAGAAGCAAAACCCTGCGCAAATCGGCCATAGTAGCTAGCCAAACCCTCGAAACTACGGATCTCGGTCACAGTAGTGGGCCTCGCCCAATCCCTCACAGCTTCAATCTTTTGAGGATCAACCATGATCCCATCCATAGACACAACGTAGCCCAAGAATGCCACAGATTCCAACCAAAACTCGCACTTCGAAAACTTAGCAAACAAGTTATTCTTCTTCAACAACCCAAGTACAGTGCGAAGATGGCTCTCACGCTCCTCTCTACTCTTGGAATACACCAAGATATCATCAATAAGAACAATCACAAATGAGTCAAGGAATGGCCTAAAGATGCCATTCATCACAATCATGAATGCAACCGGGCTTTGGTAAGCCCAAATGACATCACCACAAACTCATAATGTCCATATCTCATCTGAAAAGCTGTCATTGGAATATCCTCAACCCTGATCCTCAGCTGGTGGTAGCCTGAACGCAAGTCAATCTTTGAGAACACTGAAACAGCCTGAAGCTGGTCAAATAAATCACCAATACGAGGCATAGGACACTTGTTCCGAATAGTAACCTTGTTCAGCTAGCGATAATTAATACACATCCTCATAGATCCATCTTTCTTCTTCACAAATAACACAGGAACTCCCCAAGGGGAGACACTCGGTCTAATGAACCCCTTGCTCAATAAATCCTGTAACTACTCCTTAAGCTCTCTCAACTCGACAGGTGCCATCCGATATGGCGGAACAGAAATAGGGCGAGTGCCCGGATCCAAGTCAATACAGAAGTCAATATCGCGATCGGGTAGCATACCCAGCAAACAGATGGGAATACCTCGTCGAACTCGCTCATAATGGGAATGGACTCAAGGGGTGGAGATGCAACAGTAGTGTCCAGCGCACATGAGCCAGATAAGTTAAACACCCCTTGTTGACTAATTTCTTCGCCTGAAGAAAGGAAATAATCTTCTTCGGAGCGAGGCTAGGAGTACCCCTCCACTCAAGTCTAGGAATGCCCGACATGGTTAAAGTGACTATCTTAGCATGACAGTCCAAGATCGCATGATAAGTAGAAAGCCAAGTCATACCTAAAATAATATCAAAGTCCACCATATCAAGTATCATCAAAATCTACCCAAGTGTTATACCCCATAAAAGTAACCAAACACGACCGATAAACTCGATCAACCACAACGAAATCTCCGACCAGAGTAGACACATGAATAGGTATAGCTATGCTATCACAAGGCAAATCCCAATTAACGGCATGATATGCAAACACATACGAATAAGTGGATCCAGGATCAAATAAGACAGACGCTCTATGTCGGGATGAAACGGTACCGCTATGACAACATCCGAGGCATCCACCCTCGGTCTACTCCGGGAATGAATAACACTGTGCCCCACCACGTCCAGACCGTGATCCACCTCGCGAACTCTGGGACCCACCTCTACCAGCCTGAGATCCACCTCTAGAAGCCTGATGACTACTGCGGCCTGACTGAGCGTCGCCCCTCAAAGAAGCACCACTTCGGCTACCTTGAGATACCGAAGTCCTCTGGGCTGATAACCCTGTTTGGGTCGTAGACAATTCCAAAAAATATGACCGAATGATCCACACATAAAACACGTCTTAGGAGGTGGAGACTGATAGACCGAAGCTGAAAACTTGAGAAAACGAGATCTCAGGAGTTCTCTATCTCGATGGCCTAGTAGAGGAAGCCTCCAAGGCTGATTGCATAGGGCGACCGAAATATGGCTGATACTACCTAGAAGATTAACCCGCGCCTCTCGAGCTGGAACCACCATAACTCCCAAACTGTCGCTGCCTCTTCTCACTAACCCCTCCAAATGCACGGGCCTTAGCTGCCTCAACTAAAGAAGCATGCTCAACGATGGACTGGGAGGAAGCCCCCATGGCCTCAAGCTGAAGGCAAGGAATAGAAGAGAACTAACGAGCCCACCAACAAAGCATCGAATCCTATCAGGCTTAGTAGGAATCAAAGGCACTAAATAACGGGCTAAATGCAGATAGCGAGTCACATAAGCATTAACGAACAATCCCCTCTGCTGCAAGTGGAGGAAATCATCTCTGCGTGCCTCTCTCAAAGCTCGGGGCACATACTTCTCAAGGAAGGCCTAATAAAACTGTGTCCAAGTCAACGGAGGAGAACCCTCAGGTCTGCAAGCAATGAACTACCACCACCAGGTCTTCGCGTCTCCACGAAACTGGTAAGACACATAATCAACACCATGGTACTCAACAATCCTCATCCTATACAACAAATCATGAATGTCCAAGATGAACTCATAAGGATCCTCTCCAGAAGTACTCGAGAATCTCGTAGGCTCCAACTTCCTAAACCTCCTAACTAGATCCTGATCAGTCAAGGTCATAACAGGGTCCGTCACGGGTCTAATATCATCTCCCAGGGCTGACACTGCATCCATTCATAGAGCCATAGCCGCAGTAGGGTGCGCTACACGAGTCGGTCTCTACTCAGGGGCCTGCGCCCCAACTCTAGTCTGCAATCCTCCGCCTGGAGTAGTAACACCAGCGGTAGCCTATTGGGCATCTAGATGGAGTAGAACACGAGCCATAGTATCTTGCATAGTCTGCTCTGAAGTGACCTCAGGGTGTACCCGTGCTGGAGCCTCATCATCCTCGACGGCCTGGTCTCGAACCTGCTGAACCTCAGGCTCCGGAGACGGAGATCTCTTACGCCACTGCCATACCGCAGGAGCCCTGTCCCTGGCTGGGCAGCCCCGTGGCCTCTAGGGCCTCCTTTGGTTGTCGCTCGTCCCCTCGTTCCAGCCGTAGCTGCAGGCTCTGGCACCTGGTCTCGGGCTATCATAGCTCAAGTCCTCACCATCTGTGAGAGAAATGATAAGAGTCAGATACCTATTCGATGGTTACAGATACCAATTAGAATAAAATAGCACGAAAGAATGAAAGAAAGTGAAGTTTCCTAAATGTCCTATAGCCTCTGGCAGATAAGTACGGAGCTCATCGTACTGATCCACGAGACTCTAATAGACACGCTCTTGTATTATAGATCGGGTAACCTAGGGCTCTGATACTAACTTATCACGACCCAATTTCACTAAGTCATGAGGGCCCCTACCTTTCCCACCTCAGTAAGCAAACCTTTAACCCAACATTTCATAAATAGATAATAAATAAGCAGAATAAAATAGAATAACAGAAGTCTCACAATAATAATATAAGGAAGCAGAAACAAGAGAAAACACGCCAGTATCTGGTCTAGTCATATAAGAGCATCTAGCTAAAATCTACGAGTCTGGAAATAATAATAATACATCAATAGTCTCAATATGTCCCAGAATATCAAGTAAGACATAAATAAAGAGGAGTCTCCGGGTAGCGAAGCATCGCTTAGCCCAACAAGACTCATATCATCAACCTCGAACTCTCAGCCACGAGGGGTAGACGTCGATCCCACCTGATATTCTGCATTCATAAAAGAATGCAACAAGTGCAAGCCAGTACAAAAAATAAGTATTGGTAGGTATCATAGGCCGACTAAGACTAGCTAATGTATATAAAGATAACAAAGCAAGATATACATATAACCGAACAAGTACAAGTCAACAATAAGCCCTATCCACGGTACAAATCATCGCCTATGTTATAGCATCTAAACCCAACTGTGTGAAGTCTCAGTATAGCAATCCGAACCAGTACATCACAGCAGTATCACAATAATCAACAGAAATCGAGATACAATGCAATGCAATAATGTATGTAGGATGAATGCAATGCATATGCAACTTTGTACAACATGTCCCGGATGGAATGACTCCAGGTCTCGGTGATCATGACCCATGGGGGACCCGCAAAGTCCATGTACCACTCGCTTTGGAATATGACCTCAGATCACGAGCACACTCTCACGATCTCGGTAAAGACCTCGGGCATCGGACACTCCATCGTTCCCGACAAGAAACCTCGGGCAACAAACACTCATATCTCTTTTACGCTTTCCGGCAGAAACCTGGGAGGCTACACTTTCTCACATATCATCATCAGTACCAGAACCATGCATATGTCAATGTATCATGGAAATGCGTATGAATATGATGAAATGTGATATCAACAACCAATGTAATCCGAAACAGTACCACACATGGCACACAAGTAACATCAACAGTAAGGCTACATAATAAGCCACAATGAATCACCATTCTCATCTTAGTATCGAATGAGTAAGTACCGCAATATCAAATATATGATATATCACTAGCCACAATTACTAATGTCTCAATATGTCAATGAACCAACAAGTAAATGGATCAAGATGAATCAACAACACAACGCGGTGGCTAGCCCCAAATCATACAACAAGGCCCAACCTAAACAATATCCATCCCAACTTCGTACCCGAAGGCTTACATGCATTCTCTATCATCTAAACATGCATTTTGCTAATTGAAGTCTCACCATAAGGTAAATCGTAACCTACCTGGAAGGCCGAACAGCAAAGCCTCAAATAATCACACCTTAGTCTTTCCTTTCCTTCGAGCCTCGAGATAATGAAAGTCTAAAATATCTGAATCATGAAATTAGAATAAAAAATAACATCATTCAAATCCTACTTCTATTCAAGACCCAAATCCCCAACCTATGGGATAGGGTTTATGAACTAGAAAGGTGAAATTAGGAATCTATAGGCCTCAATATGAAATTAAGTGCTAAGTGATCAATACTCATCAATGTCAAGCTAGAAGGACCAACAATTCACTTAATTTCGGGTTCTAGGCAAAACCCCTAAATTTTGGTATAAACCCTAACTTTCAATTCCATAATTTAGCCACTAATTAGGCAGAAATCATGCAATTATAGGTTCTAGTCATCAATTCTATGCTTAATGAAGCTAACCCAATCAATAATCAAGATTTAGAAGCCTAGAAAGAAGAACTCATGGAACCCTCTTTTAATCATCAAACCCTCAGGAAACTAGCATGTTAATGGAATCCTAAGGTGGTAATGAAATCATGGAATAGCAAAGATAATAGAAAAACTTACCTCAAAGATTTTCCCCAAGAATCACCTTGAAAAGCTCTCAATAACTCTAAAGCCGAAATAATAAAGAATGAGGGACTTAAGGCTTTTAATACTCAATTAATGAAATAATCTGCCCGATACCGCTTCTGCTGCAACAGCGGTCCCACCTCGACGACCACTCAGACCGCTACGCAGGTCAACCAATATTACACTGAGCCGCTGTGGCGGCAAGTCTACCACTATAACGGTGCCGCTGATGCGGTAGTGTTGCCGCTATAGCGGGCACCAGAACCAGAATTCCCTAAATAATCACAATCTCAATCCCAAAATTCTGACTATCACCCGAGGCCATCTATTCACATACCACATACACAGACACACATAAAAACACGCTACAAACGCACTCGTAGCCTCGAAATTCCCAATGGCGGTCTTAATGACCGATTCAACCCCGATGCCTCAACATCAACTTCCCAAGCCACATCACAAAATACACCCACGTGCATTGGGAACCAAATCGAATATACAGACAAGTTCTAAAAGACCATCCAGACCTCTCAGAATCGACAGATTTCCAAAAAAAATCTGTTTACCCAAAATTCAACTTTGAATCAACTCTTTTTCACTTAAAGCCCGAATTTCTCAAAAAGTCTCCCAAATCCTATCCAAATACCTCAGGAAGCGTGTCAACTATCTCTTCGGGTCAAATGTGAACTAAATAAACTCAGAAAAGGGTCAAAAGTACCGAAAAGACTATAACAACCAAACGGGTCATTACATCTATGTATACATTGTGATAGCCAAGGGGCAATAGGTAGGGTAGGGAGTGTTATGTATAACGAAAAATCTCATCACATACGACGGAGATACAATACCGTTAGGCAACTAGTCTCTAGTGGTGTTATTACTTTTGACTACGTAAAGTCGATAGACAACGTGTTGGATCCACTTACAAAAGGCCTAACTAGAGAGGCAGTTGATAGATCATCGAGGGGAATGGGGCTAAGGCCTAAGACAAGTTATCATGGCAGTAACTTTACCTAGTAGACTGGAGATCCCAAGAGCTAGGTTCAAAAAGATCAAACAAATTTATAAGTGACGGTTCAACATTATCAAATAACTAAACTCATTCTCATGATGAAGACAATGTTCAGAAATAAGGATAAAGCATTAAGGCTTTTTAATGAGTTAATAAAGCATTAAAGTTTTTATAATGGTTTCTAAGTTTGGCAAGATATGACCAAATTATGTATATATAGGATTACACATTTAGAAATCACCTATGTGAGTGTGAAGTGTAAGCCTCTTCAAGGAGAATGATAGTGAAGGCCCATTCTATGCACTCATGAAACCAGGCAGTGTTCATGGCTGAAACGAACACAACCGTGAGAACCATAGACGGTTAAGGGTTAATTGTGTGACTTATGTTGCCTTGGTGTACAACAAAGCTTGACGTTTCAAAGATATCATAGCTACCGATTGACCGAGTACATCGGATATAAGTTCAGTACGGAAAGTTCAAAGGGAAACCTACTTATTTGATGCAATTAATCTTTACTTGTAAATCACACACTTGTCCGTGCATTCCTTTATATTATAGCCATTTCCCATTCATGTGGGCGATTGTTGGGTTTTAATGTGATAGATGTATGGAAAATGGAGGGAAAAAATACTGAGGGAAAATGAAAATTTTGAATTGTTTCTTTTTGCTTTTTGGATGAAGCATTTCTCCCACATTGGTTGTGGAAAGGAAAGTTCTTGTGCTTAAATATAGATGCACTCCTTCTAGTAGCTAATGGGCTGAGAAGAAGACAAGACTCGTGCCGTCGTCGCCCGCCTGGCTCGGCTTCGGCTTCGGCTTCGGATTTGGTCAAATGATAGATTGATTGATTAATCTGTTCGGACCAAATTTACTTAATTTTTTAATTCTTTAATTATTAATTAAAATCCAATTCTTTAATTATTAATTAAAATCCAAATTATGGCCCATTTTTCCTTCTGACCCGCTAATCCGTTTTCCTTCCCGAAATAATTTAAATTATTCCCGCCCATCTGTTGGAACACAACCCATCTGAAAGGGTGCAACCTTTGAGTTGCACCTTTCCGAACCAACGCTTCCATGGCTATATATAACCGGACGTTCATCAGATATTCCTTACGAATTTTCTGATCTTTTTCTCTTTTCTTCTTCTTGCACATCATTAAATTTTCGTACGATTTACGGCCGTTGAGTGAGTTCGTTGTCACCGGAGTTTGTTGTACTGCTACAAATGTGAGTAAATCATTCTATCTTGGGAGAATATATTTCGACACCTCGGGTACATTGAGGGGAATAATTTCCTTAAGAACATATTGTGAATTCAGTGGGCTCGATTTGATTCTTACACACTTTTTGATATTGTTTTCATATTCTGATTTATGTTCATTTTCAAATACATTTTACTAACAAGTTTTACATTCCGTAGAATGATGTTAAAAATACTCTAAATAATATTTAAACTAGTTAACAATAGATAGCGACTTTAAATTATTTGATTTCCTAAATAATGAAAGGAATGCCTTAACAGCATATCTTTTTGGAGATAGACAGAGAAGTAACGTTTACCTTCTCATTGCTAATTTAACTAGTTAGGGCAGAACTAACAATATATGCCCGTGCGATGCACGGGCCGAACGTGTTTATTCACTTTAATTAACCAATCTTTAAGGTTTGTATTTTGAAAGTAACATTTTAAAAAATTATAATTATTATTATATATAGCAACATATACAAAATTTATAATGTGTACCATCACTTTAGTTATAATTAAAAAATGGAGTTTAAAAATTAAAAAAATTATGATGGAATTAAGTCTTTGAGATGAAAAAAGTCGAACTTTTTTCTCATTGTCATGATAATGAAAGTTGTTCATCGATGTGAAAAAGAAAATTAGTAAGAATATGAGGGAAAATTAATCGTTTGATTCTACATTTTTTTCTTTTATATTCTTTAATATCTTATATGTATACCGACAGGTTGATATCCATCTCAATTAACTAACTGTTCAGATCCAAACATAAGAACCATTGTTGTATATATTGGATTTTTTTAAAAGCAAAACTAATAAAATATTTTTATTAAATTAATTAAAAAATATATTATAATTTTTTATATTAACAATTATAGATAAAAAGAATTGTCACAAAGAAATAAAAATTAGATAGATATATGTTATATCGTAAATCACCAAATTTTAATTCCGAAATGAAAATATAAACTAATACATTTTATAAATGTAAAGAAACAATAATCAGAGAATGCAAAGGAGAGTAAAATGAGTAAAGTAATGACAAAGAAGGAAAACGGGGATAAAAGTCACTCCCTCCCTTCACTTTTACTTGTCCACGTTGACATATCAGGAAAAAGAATTTTTTTTTTTTCTTATTATTTTACCCTTCACATTAATTACTTATTTTCAAATTATTTTCTAAGGCTATTGAGACTATACACCAATAAATATGGATATTATGATAAAATATATACTTCATTTATTAATTCTTAAAGAACGTAAAAAGTCAAAAGTGGACAAGTAAAAGTGCACGGAGGGAATAAATATGTGTAGGAGAATTAAAATTGAAGTGCATATGTGTATACATGAGAAGAGAATACATTTTATAAATGTAAAGAAACAATAATCAAAGAGTGCAAAGGAGAGTAAAATAAGTAAAGTATTGACAAAGAAGGAAAACGGGGATAAAAGTCACTCCCTCTCTTCACTTTTACTTGTCCACGTTGACATATCAGGAGAAAGAAATTTTTCTTATTCTTATTTTACCCTTCACATTAATTACTCATTTTCAAATCATTTTCTAAGGCTATTGAGACTATACATCAATAAATATGGATATTATGATAAAATATACACTTCATTTATTAATTTTTAAAGAACGTGAAAAGTCAAAAGTGGACAAGCACAAGTGCACGGAGGGAAAAAATATGTGTAGGAGAATTAAAATTGAAGTGTATAAGTGTATACATGAAAAGAGAATAATACTTAGTACTATGACATATGTCCAAGAGGGATAAAAAAGTAGTTGGTTAAAGTGTACAATGTATATAACTTGTGGTACAAATTTGCATTGCTATTGTTCGTCCTCTCTTCACGTTTAAAGTATTGACAAAGAAGGAAAACGAGGATAAAAGTCACTCCCTCCGTTCGTTTTTACTTGTCCATGTTAACATATCGAGTGAAAGAAATTTTTGTTCTTATTATTAATTTTACCCTTCACATTAATTACTCATTTTCAAATCATTTTCCAAGCCTATTGAGAATTGCACCAATAAATATGTATATTATGGTAAAATATATACTCCATTCGTTTCATATTACTTGCCACTTTTCCTTTTGCACGCTCCTTAAGAAATCATAAATAAAAAATATATTTTACTATCTTACCCCTATATCTCTCCAATAAATACATTCTAATCATTTGAGTATTTTCAAGAACATTTATTACTAAGGGTAAGATGGGGAATATTTAATTAATTTTATCTTGGTTTTGTAAATGAACAAGTAATTTGGACATATATTTTTAGTAATGTGGCCAAGTAATATGGGAGGAGAGTATTTCATTTATTAATTCTTAAAGAACATGAAAAGTCAAAAGTGAACAAGTAAAAATGCACGGAGGAAATAAATATGTGTCAGAGAATTAAAATTGAAGTGCATACGTGTATACATGAGAAGAGAATAAATATTCAGTACTATGACATATGTCCACGTGGATAAAAAAGTAGTTTAGTAATGTGGTCAAGTAATATGGGACGGAGGGAGTACTTCATTTATTAATTCTTAAAGAACTTGAAAAGTCAAAAGTGAACAAGTAAAAGTACACGGAAGAAATAAATGTGTCGGAGAATTAAAATTGAAGTGCATACATGTATACATGAGAAGAGAATAAATATTCAGTACTATAACATATGTCCACGTGAAATAAAAAAGTAGTTGATAAAGTATACAATTTATATAGCTTGTGGTACAAGCATTCTGTGTTAGTCCCTCTTGGACACTTATATATAATAAACTAGCAATACATGCCTGTGCGATGCACGGGTCGAACATGTCTATTTACTTTAATTAGCCAGTCTTTCAGGTTTGTATTTTGAAAATAACTTTTAAAAACATTCTAATTGTTATTATATATAGCAACATATACAAAATGTATTTTATGAACTAATAAAATATTTTTATTAAACTAATTAAAAAATATATCATAATTTTTTATATTAAAAATTATAGATAAAAAAATTGTTTCAAAGAAATCAAATTAGAAAGATATATGTTATATCGTAAATTATCAAATTTTAATTCCGAAATGAAAATATAAAGTAATACATTTTGTAAATGTAAAGAAAAAATAATCAGAGACTGCAAAGGAGAGTAAAAGAAATAAAGTATTGACAAAGAAGGAAAACGGGGATAAAAGTTACTTCCTCCCTTCACTTTTACGTGTCCACATTAACATATCAAGAAAAAGAAATTTTTCTTCTTCTTATTTTACCCTTCACATTAATTACCCATTTTCAAGTCATTTTCTGAGGCTATTGAGATTATACACCAATAAATATGAATATTATGATAAAATATATACTTCATTTATTAATTCTTAAGGAATGTGAAAAGTTAAAAGTGGACAAGTTATGTGTAGGAGAATTAAAATTGAAGTACATACGTGTATACATGAGAAGAGAATAAATACTCAGTACTATGACATATGTCCAAGTGGGATAAAAAAGTAGTTGGTTAAAGTGTATAATTTATATAACTTTTAGTATAAATTTGCATTGCTAATGTTCTTCCTCTCTTCACGTTTAAAGTATTGACAAATAAGAAAAATGGGGATAAAAGTCACTCCCTCCATTTACTTTTACTTGTCCACGTTAACATATCAAAAGAAAGAAATTTTTGTTCTTATTATTAATTTTACCCTTCACATTGATTACTTATTTTCAAATCATTTTCGAAGGCTATTGAGACTTACATCAATAAATATGAATATTGTGGTAAAATATATACTCCCTCAAATCCCATATTACTTGTCACTTTACTTTTGCCTCTTAAGAAATCATAAATAAAAGATGTATTTTACTATCTTACCCTATCTCTCTCTAATAAATACATTCTAATCAAAATTGACTATTTTCAAGGAAATTTATTGCTAAGGTTAAGATGGGAAAGATTTAATTAATTTTATCTTGATTTTGTAAATGAATAAGTAATTTGAACATATATTTTTAGTAATGTGGCCAAGTAATATGGGACGGAGAGGATAAAATGGGAAAAATTTAATTAATTTTATCTTGATTTAGTAAATGAACAAGTAGTTTGGACATATACTTTTGTTATTGTTGAGTACTTCATTTATGAACAAGTAAAAGTACACGAAGGAAATGAATATGTGTTGGAGAATTAAAATTGAAGTGCGCACATGTATACATGAGGAGAGAATAAATATTCAATACTATGACATATGTCCACGTAGGATAAAAAAGTAGTTTAGTAATGTGGCCAAGTAATATGGGACGGAGGAAGTACTTCATTTATTAATTTTTAAAGAACTTGAAAAGTCAACAAGTATAAGTGCACAGAGGAAATAAATGTGTCGGAGAATTAAATTTGAAGTACATACGTGCATACATGAGAAGAGATAAATATTCAGTACTATGACATATGTTCACGTGGAATAAAAAAGTCATTGGTTAAAATGTACAATTTATATAGTCTGTGCTACAAATTTGTATTGCTATGTTAGTCCTCTCTTCACACTTATATATATTAGAAATATAGCATATAATATAGAATAGAATATAATAGAAATAGATGGGTACAACATGGAATGATCTATGTACAACATATTAATGTTGTGTTGGTCCTCCTTTGGCACTTATATATAATAGAAATATAATATAGAATAGAATATAATGTAATAGAAATATATGGGTATAACATGGAATGCTCTATGTACAATTTGTTAATGTTGTGTTGGTCCTCTTTTGGCACTTATTTATAATAGAAATATAATATAGAATAGAATATAATGCAATAGAAATAGATGGGTACAACATGGAATGCTCTATGTACAATTTGTCAATCTTTGTGTTGGTCCTCCTTTGGCACTTATATATAATTAGTAAAGTAATATGGCCAAGTAATATGGGACAAAGAGGATAAAATGGAAAAAATTTAATTAATTTTATCTTGATTTTGTAAATGAACAAGTAATTTGGACATATATTTTTAGTAATGTCGAGTATTTCATTTATGAACAAGTAAAAGTGCACGGAGGAAATAAATATGTGTTGAAGAATTAAAATTGAAGTGCATACGTTTATACATGAAGAGAGAATAAATATTCGGTACTCTGACATATGTCCACATGGGATAAAAAAGTAGTTTAGTAATATGGCCAAGTAATATGAGACGGAGGGAGTACTTCATTTATTAATTTTTAAAGAACTTGAAAAGTCAAAAGTCAACAAGTATAAGTGCACAGAGGAAATAAATGTGTCGGAGAATTAAATTTGAAGTGCATACATGTATACATGAGAAGAGATAAATATTCAGTACTATGACATATGTCACGTGGAATAAAAAAGCAGTTGGTTAAAATGTACAAGTTATATAGCCTGTGCTAAAAATTTGTATTGCTGTGTTAGTCCTCTCTTCACACTTATATATTAGAAATATAGTATATAATATAGAATATAATATAATAGAAATAGATTGGTACAACATGGAATGCTCTATGTATAATTTGTTAATGTTGTGTTGGTCCTCCTTTGACACTTATATATAATAGAAAATATAGTATATAATAGAGAATAGAATATAATAGATATAGATGGATACAACATAGAATGCTCTATGTATAATTTGTTAATGTTGTGTTGGTCCTCCTTTGGCACTTATATATAATAGAAATATAATATAGAATAGAATATAATATAATAGAAATAGATGGGTACAACATGGAATGCTCTATGTACAATTTGTTAATGTTGTATTGGTCCTCCTTTGGCACTTATATATAATTAGTAAAGTAATGTGACCAAGTAATATGGGACGGAGAGGATAAAATGGGAAAAATTTAATTAATTTTATCTTGATTTTGTAAATGAATAAGTAATTTGGACATATATTTTTAGCAATGTTGAGTACTTCATTTATGAACAAGTAAAAGTGCACGGAGGAAATAAATATGTGTTGAAGAATTAAAATTGAAGTGCGTACATGTATACATGAGGAGAGAATAAATATTCAGTACTATGACATATGTGGTTAAAATGTAATTTATATAGCCTGTGCTACAAATTTGTATTCTTTGTGTTAGTCCTCTCTTCACACTTATGTATATTAGATTAGAAATATAGTATATAATATAAAATAGAATATAATAAAAATAGATGGGTACAACATGGAATGCTATATGTACAATTTGTTAATGTTGTGTTGGTCCTCTTTTGGCACTTATATATAATAGAAAAATTAACTATCAAAAAGTACTTCCTTGATTTGCCTAATTTCTCACTCTATTAAATGTTCATATTACTTTTTTCTACTCTTGGTGGAATATGTCCCAGCTTATCTGTGGACATTCTACCATTTTTTCCCTTCTTTAATTAAAAAGTACGGAGTGTTAAAGAAAGGTAGTAACAATCACATTTTGTAAATACTACCTTTTGGCGAAACATGGTAAAAATGCATTATAGTATAATATAATAACCACTACTGTTCTTCCATTCCGCAAAATTACTATAATATAATATAATATCTACTCATCCCAACACTATGTCTGTCTATGTCCCACCGAAAATTTCCAAATCTGAATAGAAAGATTTGAACATATTTAATTCTCAATGTTAGTTACGAAAGCCTCCCCCTTACGTGCTTCTTCTCATTTTAACCGTGAAACAATTGCGGGGTCCTCTCAAAGTGAAAAGGCGGCAACTTTTTTAGATCAAACAAAGAACAGCAGCAAAAGGAATTTAAAATGATATAGCAAAACCTATCAAGAAAAATCCTTGCAAGAAAAATAAAATATTTAAAGCCAACATTAGTTTCTTTCATGGGCCTCAAAGTTGACTGAAAATCAAAGGAATCGTTATATGGGATAACTAATATTCGCTAGGTATTTACCATTCACAACTATAGTTTGAAATAATTACAATACATAGGTAATGTATGCATTTTATAGCAAATTTACCATCCACACACAATTTTCAGATCTCTCCCTCCTCCTCACAACCCTAAGAACCATCTTCTCTCTCAAAACCTCTCTGTCACCACCACCAGAGCGCCGCCAGACCGTCTCTGCACTGCCATAGTCTGAAATCGCTACTGTTAACCGACGGTCTCCAAATGGTTGCAAATTTTCACCATCTCTTGCTCTCATCCTCCTC
Organism: Lycium ferocissimum; assembly: GCF_029784015.1. Lineage (NCBI taxonomy): Eukaryota > Viridiplantae > Streptophyta > Magnoliopsida > Solanales > Solanaceae > Lycium > Lycium ferocissimum. The sequence continues at coordinate 27,352,352 of NC_081344.1, forward strand.
TACACGAATCCACAACCCATTTCTTGCAGTTCCTCATAGAATTCCGTAGATCTGAGAAAAACCAAGGAAAATCGAAATTTATTTCTCATATTCGTTGAGTTCCGGCCAATTTCAAGTTTCACCCCATGAAACATACATGAAACGATAGATCTTGGCGGATCTATCTTCTGACATTATTTTTATTTCGTAAATTCGACGAAAATTTTTCCGACGAAGCGCCAGAAAATACATCTAGTGTAAATACAATATATTATTGTATGTATTCTCTATTATACAATTTATTTTTATTTCAACGAATTTTCTAAATGTATTTCCCGGATCTGGCCAGCTCAGATCTGACCGGATTTGAGTGTATTTTTCTTTTTTAAAGTAAATACAATAAAAATTTAATATTTTTGCCTGTATTTTATGTATTCCAAAGGAGATTTTTTTCAAGCAAATCTCCGTATTTGTTGAATTTTTGTTATTTGAATACAGTACAGTGAATTGAATACATTGTAAAAGTAGCAACAAATGAATACAGTGGATTGAATACAGCCGAATATCGCTTTTTTTTGGTGAATACAATGAATTAAATACAGTGTAAAAGTAACTACGAATGAATATATCTGAATTGAATACAACGGAATACACCCTATGGCAAGGAATTAGTAGCTGCGAGCTGTAATTAGCTAAACTATAGCAATGGCTTGTTAGAAGCCTCAAAACTATAGTTGTTTCTGTAAGTTTCTCAAAAATAAAATAGATTCAGAATATTTGTAGTGTTATTGCACATGGATCGTGCGAACTTAGCACGGTCTTTTATATTCGTTGTGATATCTCACACCATCAATTCTTAACCCTTCCCTCTCTTACTAAGACTATAGAATTTTCTTGTGAATTATGGTCAATACGGGGTTTATAAACAGTGATTTTAAATTCAGAGGTTAATCATACTCTAGCTTAAAAGAATTTCATATGGGACTTTCTCAGATTTTACACTTGTGATACATGTTCCTTCTATTTCTGCAAGTAAAGCTCTTCGCATCGTAATGCCTATTGTGTCGGCTTGGCCTTTATAAGCAGAGACAAAATAAAGCGTCCATAATTAATAAAGGCATTTACTGTCTATTCTTTATTCAACACACTTCCAATGTAGTGTCCGAGAACATATTGTTATTTTCTCTCGAATCATAGTACTATTATTTGATTAGATCATCGAACACACCAACTTAATGCAGAACTTCTTACCTCCATGTGATATCGTGATGTAACGACCCGTCCAGTCGTTTTGAATACTAGAATTCTTTTTCTCTAAATAACACTTTCCATAGGTTCAAATGCATATTATGACTTGCGGAGATGGGTGTCACAGTTCTCGAGGTATTCAGGTAAGTATCGAAGAAGAAAACTAAAAACTAGGGTTCTTGAGGGAAAAATAAAATGAGGGTTGACCAAAGTTAACATTCAAGGTATAAAGATTCAGATTCGAGGTTCGAAAGTTTCTATAGGTATGTAATGCGATTTATGACTTAGTTGGATAGTTTGGATGAATCCGAGAGGCTCGAGAGTGTATCAAACACTTGAATTCATACTAGTTGAACTAAGGATTAAGAGGTTACCGCAGTAAAAAATGTGATTAGATGACCCGGATCAGAGTTTTGAGCATTCCAACAAGTTCATAGAGTATTTTCGGTGTGATTTGCATCCTGAGGGGTTTGGATAAGTTTCGGGCACCAAAATGCTAAAACGGATACCCTAGATATTTCAATTTCTATTACAGCAAGGATCGCAATCATGTGGGAAGGATCACGATCGCGTATAGTGTTTGATAGCAATGGTCATCCTGATCACAAGATTATTTCGCGATTGCGAAGGTTTGTTGATTCGGCTAGGCATCACAGTCGTGTGGTTCTTGGCCGTGATCGCAAATGGCAAGGGTCATGCAATCGCGATGCTATGGTTCGGGACAACGAAAAAGGGTCCTGGACAGATTATATTTTCGATTTCGAACCCATTTGTTCATAACATGATTTTGGAAGCTATTGGTCTCAGATTTGGGCGATTTTGGAGGCAATAGTCTCATTTTTGAAGAGAGGTAAGATTCTACCTTAATTTTTGGTACTTCCCTATAACTCTTTTATATATTTACTTTCTTTATCCGTGTTCGAGTTGAGGAAAAGGGGATTTTTTTTCCTAGAACTTAAAATAATAAAAATCCTTGATTTGAGGGTTAAATTGTGGATGGATTTAGATGATTTTCGGGATTTAGGACCTATGATCTATGCATAAACTGATATTGCAATAAAATTTCATATTCGACCTTGGGAACTCGAGGTTGACTTTTTAGACTGATTAATTTATATATCAATATGAGTGTCAACGGACACATATGCTCATGTAGATTACATATTTGAACAAATTGATATTATCTGGAGGCTTGAGGAAGGGCAAGGCCATTTTGTGAGCTTTGGGACTTCGAACCTAAGGCAAGTTGATACTTTCTAGACTCAAATTAGAGTATGTTTTTTATGAATTAATTAATTAATAAGGATAAGGATAATGGGGTTCCCGTACTCCTAAGGTGACAAGGACTTGTACGGGTACCAACGCCATGCTTTGGGTAATTAACCTTTTTAGATGATTGATTGGTGATATCAGTTAGTTGAAATGAAAGATAGTTATTGTGATTAACTGATTGTGTGTGAGCGTCACTTCGAGTATCTATTACGCTCGTATAGTTAAGCTGTATCACGACCCAACCCGTCGTGATGGCACCCACACTAACCCCCTGGTGAGCGAACCATCCCCTTAATCAAGTAATCATCCATTTAATCAATTACAACTTACATAACAACATAACCAAATAAATATAAGTCTAAGTCATGCCATAGATAATAGAAAGTGCGGAATACTACTTATTACAACCCCAAAATCCGAAAGTCATCGTACGAGGACGCTAATCATAAAATCGTCTAAGAAGTACAAAAATATCTGAAAATAACAGAAATGTCTAGAAATGAAATAGACATCAATAAGGAGAGAGCTTCAGGTGACATAGCATGGATAGATGCTCACCCTCGGATCTGGCAGGAAGTAGCCTTGCTATATGAAAGGTCTAGAAGACGTTCCTGGCACACAATCTGCACTCAAAAAGGGTACAGTAAGGTAGTATCAGTACAAACACTATGTACAGGTAGATATCATAGGCCGACTAAGATTAGTATCATGCATACATTCGTAAAACCAGCAAGATAAACAGATAGGCACAACAACACAACCACAACAATAACAATACCAAAAATACCGATTAACAATGAATCACAGGAATAAGATGATATCCAATGCAATGCAATCAATGATAAGTATCTCAACTGTACACACATGGTAAAGTCCTTGTTCGCATGATAGTCATTGTCACGCCCCGAACTACGGCCTGGGCATAACACGGCACTCGGTGCCTTACTGCATGTGACCGAGCGAACCACATGGCTTGATAAATCATCATGAGGCATAACATGAGCGGAATATAACGTGAATGCATGATGAGATTTTGTAACACATAGTAAGTCACAATATTAAATAGAAATACTTGTTTAAATCATGAATGCGGATAATATCATAAAGGAGCCAAAACGGCTAACCGACTCTAAAAGTCTGACATGACATAACTGACTTGCCTAGTCTATGAAACCTCTAGCATAAGTCAGAACATGAAAACATACTCGCTGGGACAAGGCCCCCAGCATACCTTTAAATGCATAACTAATAAAAGAAAGACAATGTCTAAATCCCGAATGAGATGGGGCTCACTAATAAGCTGATAAATCTGAAGTCCTAAAAAGCAGATGCGTTGTCCTGTAAATTCGTACCTGCATCATGAAATGCAGGCCCCCAGGCAATAAAAGGGGACGTCAGCACATTGAATGTACTGGTATATAAAAAAAAGAGAACACATTATAATAGAAATTATCCTCAATATAATAGAAATAAATATTATCTTAGAAAGTCAGCGGCTAGAAAATCTTACTTAGACAGAAATAGACATGTAAGAAAATACAGAACAGATAGAAATTATAAAAATAAACTAGAATGCTTTACTTGTGGAAGTGTAGAACACTTAGCAAATACATGTCCAAAAAGAATAAATAATAAGACAAGAAATTCTCAGCTAATTGAAGATTTTCAGGAAACGTTAATAGATGTAGATGAATATATGTCAGATACTGAAAGTATATATTCTATAGTAAGTGTAGACACTGAAGAAAAAATCAAAACAGACTCACCAGACTCACAAGCAGAAGAATTAATTAATGAAATAGGATTAAAAAAATCTAGATTTAGAAGCAATAGATAATTTAGAAAATATAGCGGAAGACTGTAACCATGAGTTTGAAAGAAATAAAGGATTAGATAGTAATGTGTGTTTCTTTGTAAATGGTATCCTAGTAGAGATAAATGGGCTAAATGTAAAAAAAAATTATATAGAAGGATGTACAATGTGTATAGAAAAAGAATTTAAAACAAAAATAAATAAAGAAGAAACTCATAAGAAAATTGAAGACCCTACTATTAATCTAGAAAGATAACATTAAGAAAAAAGAATAAATGAATTAGAAACTACATTATGTAAACTAGAAAAAGGAAAACAAAAAGAAGTAGATAGTGAAGACGAAGAAATAAGTTTATCAAATATACAACCAATAATGTGACCATTAAGAACAATATGAAGATTATAAAGCTGCATTAATGAGTATAGAAGACCATGAAGCATTAGTATGTAACGAAGATAAAAAATTAGGAACAATAAAAATACTTGAAAGAATTAAAATAGATTATTATGAGACAGAAACATTAGCATTAGTAGATTCAGGGTGCACAAAGTGCATAATAAATAAAAGAATAGCTCCACCTAATTTAATAAAAATTCTAGAAAAACCGATTCATTACCATGCAAATGGATGGAACACATAACATATATAGACATTATGTTCATAAGGCCTACAAAAGTAGCTTTATAAATACATGTTCAGAATTTTACAAACCAAGCTATAAAATGGACAAGATATGGGTAAGAGACCTTAATATAAATGTAGATTTTGTCATAGGATTAGACTTTACGTTACATAATAATGGCAGTTGTATTATTACAAGAGATGGAGTAATTTTCTTAAAAAATATTACTCATACACCCGTACAAGTCCTTAATACTGAAACTAGAATCCCTCATAAGAAGATCCGTACCACAGATCGAATAAACCTGCAAAAGAAAAAAGATAGTTGTAGTAAAAATTGTCAAGAGAATAATACATGTTGTAAAGATAAGACAAAAATAAAAAAATTAACTCTAGAAGAAGAAGAAATTCTAGCAGACAAAGATTCGTTAGAAAAAGATTATACTTTAATAGATATAGAAACAGAGTTATATAATTTTAAAACAGGAATAGAAAGAATAGGAGTAATAAAAAATCAAAAAGACTTAGATAATATAATAAAAGTACTAGATGAAATAGAAATTATAGGAGAAAAACCATTAAAACATTGGAAAATAAGATTGTATGTAAATTAGATATAATAAATCCAGACTATGTAATTAAAACAGCTTCAATTGAAGCAACAAATCAAGACGTAGAGGATTTTAAAGTACAAACAAAAGAACTATTGGATTTAGGGGTAATACGGGAGATCTATTTCTAAACATAGATCTGCATCATTTATGGTAAGAAATCATAGCGAAATAGTAAGAGAAAAAGTGAGAATGGTAATAAACTATAAAAGACTTAACGATAATACTAGGACAGATGGATATAAGTTGCCAAACAAAACATAATTAATAAATAGAATACAAGGAAAGAAAAAATTTAGTAAATTTGATTGTAAATCAGGATACTGGCAGGTACGAATGCATGAAGAAAGTATAGAATGGACGGCATTCACCTGTCCTGAAGGACATTTCGAATGGTTAGTAATGTCATTTGGATTAAAGACAGCTCCGCCGATTTTTCAAAGAAAAATGGATAGTATATTTGGAGAATACAAAAGGTTTGTATTAGTATATGTAGATGATATACTAATATTTAGTAAAGATATTAAAGAACACTCAGGACACCTACAAACGGTGTTTAGACTATTTGTAGAAAATAGAATAATAATTAGTAAGAAAAAGATGGAATTATGTAAAAATTATATAAACTTTTAGGAGTAGTACTAGGAAGGGTAAAATAAAGTTACAACCTCATATAGCCAAAAAAAGCTTTGGAAATGCCAGATAAGTTAGACGATGTTAAAGAATTACAAATTTTTTTAGGAATAGTTAATTATGCTAAAAATTTTATAAAAGATTTAGGAAAAATAGCAGGACCATTGTATTCAAAGATTGGAATTAATGGTCAAAAACACTTTACTACTGAAGATATTAAATTAGTACAAAAAATCAAAGAAAAAATAAAAAATATTCCCGATTTAAACATGCCTCTAGAAACAGACTATTTAATTATAAAAACAGATGGTAGTTTTGAAGGATGGGGAGCAGTATTAAAAGCAAAACCAAATAAATAATAATAAAAGTGAAGAAAAGATATGTGCTTATCAAAGTGGTAAGTATAAAGAAAAAGGAAATATGAGTAGTATAGATGCAGAGATTTTAGCTGTAATATACGGATTAAATAGCTTTAGCCTATATATCTTAAATAAACCAGAAATACTAGTTAGAACAGACTGTGAAGCTATAGTTAAATTCTATCAAAAAATAAATGATAAAACTAGTAGTACATGAAGATGGCTAAATTTCTTAGATACCATTTCAATTTATAATTTAAAATTTGAACGTATAAAAGGAAAAGATAATAATTTAGTAGACCAATTAAGTAGACTAAAGATTCATAATCGATTTTCTATTTGAACGACATGAGACCTTCCGGTTCTCGGACAATAGACAAGGGGAAAGGCATAGCCTCAACCCAAGACACATACGTACGGAAAGATTATTAGGTAACCTTCATTTTAGACCTATATCTTTATTAGAGAGAAATACTATGGAAAATTATACAATTCGGAGCCAATAACCTAGTAGCTTTCCAGCCATCAAATTAGACTTTTAAAGTATTAACAGAATATGTAATAGACAGACAACAAAGATGTTTGGTAGATAATTTATGGATTTCGCATAATAGAAAAGACTCTAAACATTTTGTAGCTACTATAAATTCTCTTTGTCAGTATTTTACAGACCGAAATTTAGACAAAAAATTTAAATTTTATGTTGTAGTTCATGGTAAAACTAATGGTGTTTTTCAAACTTGGCTAGAAGTGTTAGGCTCTATTAAAGATAAAAGAAAATCTCTTTTTAAAGGATTTAATGATTTTACGGAGGCATTAAACTATGCTAGAGGAATGCTGGGTCCAAATTACTATATTTCTCCAGCTCTTAGACAAAACCCAGACAAAATCCCTCAGTACAACATAAAAAAAGACACAGACAAGGTGATTTTTTGTGACCACTGTTCTACTATGACTGAAGTGGTCAAGAGATTAAACCAGTAGAAAGAGACATTGGTTCAAGAAAAAATGAAACTCTTGGATCAAGTGAAGATATTAGAACAAATACTACAAGCAGTTAAGTTTGAATTAGTGCAATCTCAGAGTTCTCCATCTCAGACAAAAATGGATGAGACGGGTGTGCATTCCCCAATGAATGCAGTTGGACCCACTGTATCGGGTAAAGATACAGCTAGTCCGGTTCAAACGGTAACCGGTAAAGACTCATCAAATCCGTTGATGGCTGTCACTTTGCCAAAAAGTGAAGATGAGGGATGTTCATCTCTCCAAACAAGACGGAGACTACCAAAGACACTTACACAAGGAGCAACTTCTACAAAGAAAAGCATACTTGCAAAAGAGAAAACGAACGAAAAAATAGAAAAAATAGAAAATATAGTAAAAGAGACACTACAAAAAAAATTCCAGACAAAAGAACAAGATAAACATATAGTTAAAAATCCTAGTCCAGAATTATCTCCAAGTCAAGGGATGTCACCAGTCCATAGTTCAAATTTCGAAGGAGATGATATTAATTTCCAGGACAGTGCATTTCAAGATTCTCAAGATCCAAATGATGTAGATTCAGGCATGAGTTTTGATTCGGTTGCTCTACACAATTTGGACACCTAGATCAATTAACGAAGAAAAATAATGATAGCACAAAGTCAAAAGAGACTATTGAAGACATTTCAGAAAAAGACTTTAGTAGAAACGGAAAGGGTCAAATATAATCCTGTACTATGAGAAAATGGTCAAATATACCCTTCGTTATACTTTAGGTTCAAATATACCCCTATCGTTATACTATTGGATCAAATATACCCCTCCTCCGTTAAAATTGTCCAAAGTGGACATCCAAGCCTATGTGGCACTGACATTTGATGAGGTGGATGCCACGTGGCATTGCCACCTCATCACCCCTGCCACCTCTTCCCAATCTCTCTTTTCCAACTCCGGTCAGGTTCTCCCCTTTCTTGTTCTTGCGGTTCTTGCTCATTTTTATTTTCAATGAATTGCATGAACTGCTCCCATCGAAAACTCACAGCAAAATGACATACTATTTCAGTTTGCTGCACAGACCAAAGTATGCAACCTGCAACCTTATTGGCCCAAAACATTATCTTTTTATCTCTGGTATGCAAACATTAGTTGACAGAAATGATATACATAAACTTTTCCATTAAATTTCTTTTGCGCGGTGATAGGGGATTTTATAATTCAGCCAAGCAGATCTGCAGAAAGTTAACAACCAAGAAAATCACTGATTCGAGCGACTACACTAAAACAAATAGATCTATGGAAATCCAATAGATTACACACATACGAAACAAGACATCGGTTCTGCCTTATTTGGTGGGATTCTCAAATTCAACGCAAATTACGCAAGAAAAATAAAAAACAAATTGAAAATAAAAATAAAAAAGATCCGCAAAACAAGAAGGGGGAGAAACTGACCGGAGTTGGAAAAGAGAGATTGGGAAGAGGTGGCAGGGGTGATGAGGTGGCAATGCCACGTGGCATCCACCTCATCAAATGACAGTGTCACATAGGCTTGGATGTCCACTTTGGACAATTTTAACGGAGGAGGAGTATATTTGATCCAATAGTATAACAATAGGGATATATTTAAACCCAAAGTATAAGGAAGGGTATATTTGACCATTTTCTCATAATACAGGGGTATATTTGACCCTTTTCCGTAGTAGAAATGATAGCAAAAAGACAAAAGCAAAAAGAAGAAGTCTCAGAAAAAGAAGACTCTAGTGAATTGATACCAAGGCTCTAGTGAAAGCAATAAAGAAGGCACAAGACAAAGACTTTTCAGCAAAGAAAAAAAGGAACAAGACAATGATATTTTAAGAAAAGAAAAAGAAGACTTTTTAGTGGAAGCAATACGACAAAGACATCTCAGAAAAAGAAAACCAGGCTTTATTAAAGTAGCTTTAATAAAGTAATGGGACAGCTCAGCAAACGGACAAAAATATAAAGTATCTTTTGAAAAGTTTCACGTGACGATGGGGCCCCAAGAGCACCCGGCTGAACTCAAAAGATTCTTCACAAATTTGAAATCCGGAGTTGAAGTCCGCCAGACACCTATAAATAGCAGCATTTGTGGAGAAGCAAGAGCATCGAGAAAAAAGCATCTGGCACTTCTCTCAGCAAACTTCTCCATATTCCTCTTCTCTTTCACAATGCCCCAACTCCTTTTTCCGTCCAAACCTTTTGTAATATAAACCCCCTTGTAAAAATAATATTAAGCTTTTAGTAATTTTCTCTTAGTGTGAAGTAGTTTTTGGGTTCCCCGAAAGGGAAACCTCTCTCCATCTTCAAGTCATGTAAGTTTTTATCTATGTTTTCTCTACTAATCTCCCTACTATTTAAATTACTCCATGTTTAATTAAATATTATGTTGATAATGTTTGAGTAATTACTTACTTGTTATTACGAATCTATTACTCTTAGTATATGGTTATTTTCTTAATTTTTTAATATACTCGATGGATTAACCTGTAAATTCCTAAGTGTTTGAAAGGCCGTTTTAATGTCCAAATGATAAGGGACGATGTTGGCCGTGGTAACCGGGGTGTGGTTAAAGAAGAGGGATATTAAGAACTAAGATTAAGAGAAAGAGGTGAACAGTGTAATAAGATTCATAACTGGACAGAGTTATAAAAAAAAACGTAAAAATTAGGAGATAGGCAGAAAATAAGAAATATACCTAGATGATAAGAGGAATCAAGGAGTGAGAGAATACCAAGTAGGATTGATTAAAATATTTGCTAAAAACCATTCTATATTTAGAGCCATATTTATATTTATATTGAAATAAAAACATATCCCCCCTTATCACTTATCTATATATATATATACACACACACACATACACACATACATATACATATACATATACATACACATATACATATATATACACACACATATAACATGGGTAAAAACATGATAAGTAGGGAGAGGATTTCATAAACTGAAAACATGATATCACCACGGGGGTACGTGGAGTCTGATACCTCGCCGGACCAGCAGAGCCCCTATACCTTGCCAGGGTATCAGGTGTAACATGCCTGATGGATCCATTCAGTGTAAAATTAAGGAATCGTCCTAACTGGACGGAGTGATCCTTGTCCTACGGTGGCTATTGTTTCAGGCTATCTGTGCCTTATCGGTAACTTGTGCATCTCCCAAAAACATGAACAACATATAGTTGGCTAAAAAGCCCATGATTTTCGTGAATTAACTTGTAAATGACTTGTAATCATGATTTCACAAAAATAACTTGTAAACATGGTTTCATGAAATAACTTGTATTTAACATGTATGTATCTTGAATCATGGAAGGAAGGTAACTATTTAATACAATTGCATGAGAACTTGTAGACATGTAGGATATTCATGAAATAAGCATTTTTATTTAAAAACATGCATGCAAGAACCCATAAAATATAAGATATGGGTGTTCATGGATTACGGCTAGATTCTTAATAATCAAAATGAAATATCAAGAACACAACAACGAGATTATATCACAAAGCTAAATATAATATAATATAATATAATATAATATAATATATGGACCTAGGGTTATCATGAACATGGCTAAAACCCTAGTTTTTAGAGAACTTGCATATAATAATGGAAGAACGTGGCGTGGGGAAGAACAAATATGTTCCCACACGTGGATAGAAACTCTACATACCTGGTAATGCTTCAAACATGTAATAACAATTTGATTTTGGAAGAAGAATTCTAAGGTTTAAGTCTTGAGTCCTTTAAATGGGTTTTCTTGAAAACCTTATGTTAAGAACAATGATTCCATTGTTAGATTATGAGAACACATATTAGAATTGATTTGGAAGGGCTTGGATTGGCATACCTTGATGTTTTGGATTGTTGGGAGAAGAACACCTTCGTTCTAGGGCTTGGGGAATGTGAAAAGTGGAAAAAGAACTGAACACGAGGTATTTATACTTAACTGCGTCGGAAAATTATACGGTCAACTTATACGGTTCGTATAACTTGGCCGTACTTAACAATAATTAAAATCCCCAAAACTGGAATTTCCCAAATGATTTTCACGGACTGAACATACGATCCGTATAATATTATACGGACACGACTACGGTCTGTATAATGTTTTAGAACTTTGACAGAAACTGAAATTTCTCCACCTGCATAACATGAACTGAAAATACCGGTCGTATAATATTATACGGTCCGTATAACTGGTCGTGTAAGTGGGATTTTTTTGAACTGAGATGAATTTATTTCCCACACTTCTCATTGATCTTTTAAGTCTCAAATCATGAACGTAACCTAGTTTAAAGGTAGGAGATGTTACAATATCTCCCCCTTGGGATCATTCGTCCTCGAATGATGGATCATGGTTAAGATTGAGAGTGGACATGGATTGAATACATAAACATAAAGGGAACATGACATGAAATATGGGACATGAAATGACTTGATTACATGGAAATATGAATACTGAAGCATGAGACATGAGTCTGGATACATGACATGAGCTATGGAAAGTTACCTTGAGAGTTCTCTGCTTGCTCTTCAAACACAAATGGGTACTTTGATTTCATATCCCCCTCGGCTTCCCATGTAGCTTCCTCAACTTTTTGACTTCTCCATAACGCTTTTACTGAGGCCACTTCCTTAGTTCTCAACTTGCGAACCTGACGATCAAGAATGGCTACGGGGATCTCTTCATAGGTCAAACCATCCTTAACTGTTATAGTATCAGAAGGGACAACCAATGACGGTTCTCCTACATACTTTCTCAATATGGACACATGAAACACTGGGTGTACAGCAGCCAACTCTTGTGGCAACTCAAGTTCATAAGCTACTAGACCGACCTTTCGCAGAATTCTGTAAGGTCTAATGTATCTGGGACTGAGCTTGCCTTTCTTACCAAATCTCATAAGACCCTTCATGGGTGAGATTTTAAGGAATACCTAATCATTAACTTAGAATTCTAAGTTCCTTCACCTCACATCTTTGTAAGACTTCTGGCGGCTCTAAGTTGTCTTCAAACGCTCTTGAATCAACTTGACTTTCTCCATAACCTGATACACCAAATCCAGCCCTAACAATTCTGCTTCACTAACTTCAAACCAACCAATCGGTGACCTGCACCTTCGCCCATACAAAGCTTCAAATGGTGCCATCCCAATGCTAGCATGATAACTGTTAATATAGTAAAACTCAATGAAGGGTAAGTGATCATCCCAATTACCTTTAAAATCTAGGACACATGCTCTCAACATGTCCTTAAGAGTCTAAATAGTGCGCTTTGCCTGACCATCTATATGCGGGTGAAAAGTTGTGCTGAGGTTCACCTTGGTACCCAATCCTTTCTGAAAGGATTTCCAGAAGTTTGTTGTGAACTGAGCATCACGATCTGAGATAATAGACACTGGGGTCCCATGCAATCTGACAATTTCATTAACATATAACTTAGCGTAATCTTCTGCAGAATCTGTGGTCTTGACTGGCAAAGAGTGCGCCGACTTAATAAGCCAATCAACGATTACCCAAATAGAGTCATGCCTCCTAGCTGAACGAGGTAAACCTGATACAAAGTCCATATTGATCATTTTTCATTTCCATAGAGGAATATCAATATTCTGAGCCAAGCCACCAGGCCTCTGGTGTTCGACTTTCACTTGCTGACATTTCGGACACTTAGCTACAAAATCTGCCACATTCTTCTTCATATCATTCCACCAATACATCTCTTTAAGATCATAGTACATCCTAGTGGAACCTGGGTGAACGGAATACCTGGAGTTGTGAGCTTCTGACATTATTCGCTCTCTGAGCCCATCTACATTTGGAACACATCATCTGCCTCGATACCTCAAGGTACCATCATCTCCCTCTTGTTCAAAAGCCGTTGTCTTATGCTTGTGAATCCTCTCCTTCAGCTGCAACAAGTAGGGATCCGTATGTTATTTCTCTTTAACTTCAACGACTAAGAAGGAAAGAGCTCTATTCTGAACAACCACATCGCCGTCTCGGAGTCCAAAAGTCGAACTCCAAGACTGGCCAAACGGTGGACTTCCCTGGTCATAACTCTCTTATCTTCATTAACGTACGCCAAATTTCCCATGGAACGCCGACTAAGAGCATTGGCTACAATATTCGCTTTCCTATAAGCTACAACCTTACCATGTTGCATTAAGATACATCGAGACCAACTCCCGAAGCATCACGATAAACTACGAACCCTTCGGTTCCCTCTGGCAGTGTTAAAACTGGTGCAGAAGTCAATCTCTTCTTCAACTGTTCAAAGCTTCGTTCGCAAGCATCTGACCATTGAAACTTAAGCTTCTTCTGAGTCAACTTAGTCAACGGAGCAAAAATAGAAGAAAATCCTTCTGCGAAATGTCTACAATAGCCTGCCAGACCTAAAAAACTTCTTATATTAGAAATTGAGGTGGGTCTGGGCCAACTCCTTACGGCATCAATCTTCTGAGAATCAACTTTAACACCTTCACCTGAGATCACATGGCCTAAGAACGCCACTGACTTAAGCCAAAACTCACACTTTGAGAATTTTTCAAAAAGTTCGCTATCTTTAAGAGTCTGCAATACTATTCTGAGATGTTCTGCATGATCAGCCTTACTACGGGAATATACCAAAATGTCATCAATTAAGACAATGACGAATATATCAAGGTAAGACTTGAAGACCCTGTTCATAAGGTCAATGAAAGCAGCTGGCGCATTTGTCAACCCAAATGACATAGCAAGAAATTTAAAATAGCTATAATGGGTTCTAAAAGCGGTCTTTGGGATATCAACTTCCTTAACCTTTAACTGATGGTAGCCTGATCTGAGGTTAATCTTAAAATAATATTGGGCACCCTGAAGTTGGTCAAATAAGTCATCCATTCTGGGAAGAGGATACCTGTTCTTAACGGTGACCTTGTTCAACTGGTAGTGGTCAATACACATACGTAAGGAACCATCCTTCTTTCAAACAAACAAAACTGGCACACCCCACGGCGAAACACTGGGCCTAATAAACCCCTTATTAAGTAGGTCTTTTAACTGGGCTTTTAGCTCTTTCAACTCTGTTGGAGCCATTCTGTACGGCGGAATAGATATCGGCTTAGTGTCGGGAAGTAGATCAATTCCAAAGTCAATCTCCCTGTCAGGAGGGACTCCTGGAAGATCTTCGGGAAAGACCTCTGGAAACTCATGTACATTTGGGATGGACTAGAGAGTTGGAGTCTGAGCATCTGAATCCTTAACTCGAACTAAGTGGTAGATATAACCCTTGGAATTTATTTTTCTGCCTTTTATGTAAGAAATAAATTTACCTCTGGGTACTACTGAATTACCCTCCCATTCTATGACTGGCTCATTAGGGAACTCGAATCTTACAACTTTGGTTCTATAATATACCGTGGCATAACATGAAGCTAACCAGTCTATACCTATGATCACATCAAAGTCTACCATTTTTAATTCTGGTAAGTTAGCTATGGTTTTGCGGTGGTAAACTAGAACTAGATAACCCCTATAAATACGCCTAGCTATGACTGACTCTCCCATTGGGGTGGACACCTCAAAGGGTTCATGCAATTTTTCTGGTTCAATACCAAACTTCTTAGCAACAAAAGGGGTTACATAAGATAAGGTGGATCCTGGGTCAATAAGGGCATAAACATCGAATGTTAAGACTGTTAATGTACTTGTGACAATATCTGCACGAGCTTATATATCCTGACGACTCGTCAACACATACAAACGGTTTCGTCCTCCTACGTTTCCAGACTTAGCTGCATTGTGCCCCTACTGGGCCTGATTGTTACAAGGTACTATTGAATTCGTGGCCTGCACCACGTAACCTCCGGTATCCTGTCTGGCTGATGGACAGTCCTTCTGAAAATAGCCCTTCTGGCCACATATAAAGCATGCATCAATAGCCACACGACACTCACCTGAGTGTCTCTTATTACACTTGCCATATATCGGATGGGTATAAGTCAACTGACCCACACTAGCCTGAGAGTGAGAACTCGATGATCTGAAGTTTTGCTTCTTATCATTTCAGAACTTAGGGACTGGGCCACTTGCTGTGGACGGAGTAGGTCCTGCTGACCTGTTCTTAAAGAACTTTCTGTTGCCGTTCCCGCTGAATTGACCTGTAGATTTGGCCCTCTTGTTGAATTCTCTGTCTTTCTCTTTCTGCAAGGCTTCCTCTTCCCTCAGCCTCGTCTCATGTCCTTGTACAAAAGCAACCAGCTTAGAGATAGTCATCCCTCCGTTCTGTGCAACAATATTGGCCCCATCATACAAATGGGAATCAAGACCACCAACGAACCTCCTCACTTTTGCCCTCATGTCCGATATCATAAGTGGAGCATGCTTAGCTATACTAACAAACTCCAAATAATAGTCCTGAACTGACCTGCCATTATGCTTAAGCTTTAGGAATTGCTCATCCTTAGCTTCTCTGACCTCTATTGGCATGAAGTGGTCTAGGAATGTGCTTTCAAATTCATCTCATGTAGTATCAGGTGCATCTTCACCTCGGATAATTCCTAAGATTCATACCAAGTGTTAGCAATGCTCTACAGCTGATGCGCTCCAAAAGTAGCTGCTTCGATTTCCATAACTGTCATAATCCTGAAGATTTTCTGAAGAGCATCAATGTAGTCTTGGGAGTCCTCGTCTTTCTTTGTCCCCGTGAAGATTGGGGGATTCATCACGAAAATTCTTAGAAGACTATCCATTATTCCCTGAACTTGACCCAAATTTCTGACGCTGGGCTTGAGCTGCTACCAACTGATTGAGCATGTTAATAGCGCTTCTAACATCAATGTCATTAGTTCCAGGTGGAGGAACTGGAGTCTTTCTTTGGAGTAGTAGTCATGGATGGCGTAGTCTTTGGTAGAGGTGCCTGATCCGAAGTGGCTCGGATAGCCTCGTCCCCCGACGTTGCGCATTCTTTGGGCTGTTAGAAGTCTTCTTCTTTGCAGGCATGATTCTAAAAATACGTACACAAACGAATTAGAAAGGCATCCTGGGAGTACTGCTCTAACTGCACGAGCTAGAGTATAAAAGAAGTGAGACAATCCTAAATGTCTTGGTGGTCAACTGTTTATAGGTGTGGGGCCCTCACACATATAAAAGTGACCCACTGGACACGGTTTCATAGTGTCACGACCAAAGCCGATGAGTCGTGACGAGTGCCTAACCATTACTGACCAAGCACCTCTAATTTTGTACTTGCATCTCACCGAGCGACACTCGGTGGCCCATAAATAACTTATAACTGAGCTATAACATCTCTTGTAAGATTAACACCATAGACTTTGTATCGAAAACTCACAACCAACGCATATATATTAACATACGTGCTAAGGATAATAGTGCAAGCCGACTAGGCCACTACGTATGTTGTACAACAAAAATAATAGCTGACAAGGCTACACAACATCCCAACGACATACAACTGTCAACAGACCTCTATAGAGTACGAGCTGTAGAAAGGACAGGACAAGGCCCTGTCATACCCATATATACATGTCAAACTGGCATACCAAAAGGGACTGCAACTCCGAACCAAGTGGAGCGCACCGTCTATAGCTGAACGGAAGGCCTTTTAGGCTAGATCTTTCATGCAGCTACTCGAACCTACGGGCATGAACGCGGCGTCCCCCGACAAGGGACATCGATGCGAAACAATGTACTGAGTATGTAATATAAGGATAATAGTCGAATTGAAAACAATACAATCTGGAGGCCAAAGAATGCCTTGAATATCTTACCTGACCTGTCTCATATGAAATGCAATATAATGCTATTATAGATCTCACTGACCAAGTGGCCGAACAGCGAAAACTCTCGCGACCCGTCGGCCGAGGCAATGTGTCTCCCCGGCCGTAGGCCGGGCAATCGTCTCGGCCCGACACCGTAGGCTAGGCAATCGTCTCCCGACCAAGTCAAGAGGCTAAAGAAAAATATATATGTATATCATGCAGTGTATCATGCATATGCTGAAAAAATCTGATATTGTAACATGTCTCTTTTGTCTCTCTATAAACTCAAGGACATAGGGAGGGGATATGGCCCCTCAGAAAGAATAACATAACACTCGGAAACTATGCCACAATATGACAAGCTCTACTTTGACAAATCTCTGGTCATAAGGTTATTTACGCTCCTACCATATATGGAATCATGCCAAGAAAAGAAGGAACAACCTTAACATACCTGGAAGTTCACTTCTCGACTTTTCAACCTACTTTTGATCTTGTAATCTATATAGAAAACCATTCATACTATTGTTAGGCTTACGTCGTATGCTTATCTTAAGCCTTCAAATTAAACCTTTTTTAGAATCTACCAAAATTGAGAGAATAAGTCTCCTATCATCTTCTACTCTCAATCTTCAAAACAACTCCCAAAGCACAATAAAACATCAACAATTCCATAATCAAAAGATTACATTCAAACTATACTCAATTTAATCCTAAAACTTCTTTTCATAATCAATCCATAACAACAACTTCATACAACCACTTATACACTCGTATACGACAATTTTTTATCATCATTATTATTCCTTATAAAAATATTATGCTCAAAACATACTAATAATTATAACTCAAGTTAATTCACAACTCAAAATATCATCAAATGCATATTTGAACTTTTCCTCCAATCTTCTTCTCCTCAAATCTTATCATAATTACCAAACAAACTCATAAACATGAAACTAACATGAAATCTTACCTCAAAATTCAAGAACACTTCAATTCCATGGTTATTCCACCTTAAAAATACTCATCCAAACATCTTCAAGAAGAGGATACAAGTGTAGACCTCACTTGGAACCCTTAACCACTTTAATCATCACTTTGATCCTTGGTTTGGGCTTGGAAATATGTTGGAATATGTTTGAAGAGGTTTCTAGGACTGGACTTGGGGCTATGTTAAAAATGAAATAAAAATGACCAAAATTGTCATATAGACTTGTAGGAATATGTGTGCATGTTGTGGAAGTTGGAGGAATGTTCTAAAGGATTTGGGATATGTTTAGGGGGGTTTGGATATTGGATGAATGTTATGGGTGGTTCTAGAGAGGTGTGGAGATGAGATATGGTGAAAAATTAAGTGATTTAGGTGACTTAAGGGGGTATATATAGTAGTCCAAATCGAGTTGCGCTGATGGGCTAAAATTGGTGGGCCTTTTAAGTAGTTTCTAGAATTTCCGCATAGGTTCGCAGGCTTCTGATAGTCCATTTTAAAATGCCCATAACTCCCTACTCCGATGTCATATTGACAAACGGTTTGTTGCATTGGAAACTACACTCGACAAACTTTATTTTAGGCTCTTGAAACACCTCAAAACTCATGATATCCTAGGAGACATACCTCTCTGAAGTTGACCCAAAATTTTTGTCCAAAATTCTGCCAAATTTTTGACAAACTTATTTTCTTCGATTTGCTCGATCCTAGAACCTTTAGACACCTGCTTAATACTTGTTAAGAGTATTCCTTAACCTTATAAGGGTTTCATTACCTCTCCGAGCTTACGTTAGTTTACTCACGACGTAAATGACGCGAAAATTTTTGAGTTGTAACACATAGACTCCCTAAGACACTTGAACTTAGACTCTGATACCAAGCTTTGTCACGCCCCGAACTATAGCCTGGGCATAACACGGCACTCGGTGCCTTACTGTATGTGACCGAGCGAACCACATGTCTTACTGAATCATCATGAGGCATAACATGAGCGGAATATAACGTGAATGCTTGTAACACATAGTAAGTCACAATATTAAATAGAAATACTTGTTTAAATCATGAATGCGGATAATATGATAAAGGAGCCAAAATGGCTAACCGACTCTGAAAGTCTGACATGACATAACTAACTTGCCTAGTCTATGAAACCTCTAACATAAGTCTGAACATGAAAACATATTCGATGGGACAAGGCCCCCAGCATACCTTTTAATGCATAACTAATAAAAGAAAGACAATGTCTAAAACCTGAATGAGATGGGGCTCATCAATAAGCTGATAAGTCTGAAGTCCTACAAAGCTGATGCGTCATCCTGTAAATCCGTACCTGCATCGTGAAATGCGGTGACGGGCAATAAAGGGGACGTCTACATTGAATGTACTGGTATGTAAAGCAACTGAAAGAAATAACATGGGACATAGAAAAACATGATAAGACGTGATCGAAAGCCTGGACATGAACATGAGCATGAATACATATGTATATATATATATATATCATGGGTAAAAACATGGTAAGTAGGGAGAGCACTTCATAAACCGACAACATGATATCACCACATGGGTACGTGGAGTCTGGTACCTCGCCGAACCAGCAGATCCCCCATACCTTGCCAAAGTATAAGATGTAACGTGCCTGATGGATCCATTCAGTGTAAAATTAAGGAATCATCCTAACTGGGCGGAGCAATCCTTGTCCTGCGGTGGCTACGTAGTTTCAGGCTATCTGAGCCTTGTCGGTAACTTGTGCAACTCCCAAAAATATGAACATGATATAGTTGGCTGAGAAGCCCATAATTTTCGTGAATTAACTTGTAAATGACTTGTAATCATGATTTCACGAAAACAACTTGTAAACATGGTTTCATGAAATAACTTGTATGTAGCATGTATGTATCTTAAATCATGGCAGGAAGGTAATTATATAATACAATTGCATGAGAACTTGTAGACATGTACGATATTCATGAAATATGCATTTTTATTTAAAAACATGTATGCAAGAACCCATGGAATACGAGATATAGGTGTTCATGGATTACAGATAGATTCTCAATAATCAAAATAAAATATCAAGAACACAACTACTAGATTATATCACAAAGCTTAATATAACATAATATAATATAATATAATATAATACATGCCAGGGTTATCATGAACATGGCTAAAACCCTAGTTTTTGGAGAACTTCCGTATAATTATGGAAGAACGTGGTATGGGGAAGAACAAAGATGTTTTCACACGTGGATAGAAACTCTACATACCTGGTAATGCTCCAAACGTGTAATAACAATCTGATTTTGGAAGAAGAATTCCAAGGTTTAAGTCTTGAGTCCTTTAAATGGGTTTTCTTTAAAACCCTATGTTAAGAACAATGATTCCATTGTTAGATTATGAGAACACTTGTTAGAATTGATTTGGAAGGGCTTGGATTGACTTATCTTGATGTTTTGGATTGTTGGGAGAAGAACACCTTCGTTCTAGGGCTTGGGGAATGTGAAAAGTGGAAAAAGAACTGAACACGGCGTATTCATACTTAACTGCGTCGGGAAATTATATGGTCAACTTATACGGTCCATATAACTTGGCCGTACTTGACAATAATTAAAATCCCAGAAACTGGAATTTCGCAAATGAGTTTCACGGACTGAATATACGGTCCGTATAATATTATACGGACACGAGTATGGTCCGTATAATATTTTAGAACTTTGCCAGAAACTGAAATTTCTCCACCTACATAACACGAACTGAAAATACGGGCCTTATAATATAATATGGTCCATATAACTGGTCGTGTAAGTGGGATTTTACTGAACTGAGATGAATTTATTTCTCACACTTCTCATTTGGTCTTCTAAGTCTCAAATCATGAACGTAACCTAGTTTAAAGGTATGAGATGTTACAGTCATGACCCGCGGGGGACCCATGGTGTCCATGTACCACTCGCTCTAGAACTGACCTTGGATCACGAGTCACAACTAGGCCACATCTACACCCCATGTCAAATGTGTCTTATATAGATGTTTGTATACCACAATAGATCTCAGAACATGGTTCAAGTCCAGAACCCAATATGAAACACCACTCTAAAGCCAACATGATCAATTAATAATGTCAATGCCAAGAAAGTGCAAGTCACAATGCCATAAGCCATAACAAGTCTCAAATAGATCAACTCAACAATAACATGAATCATACAAGCTATCGCAGTTAACACGGAAGAGTATATATATATATATATATATATATCATCCCCCCTTCCTTCTAATAACACAGCAAATACACCTTATGGTTCAATATATAAAGTAATGGCAACAAGCCCACATAATCAGAAGTCATACCAACCTAGGTAATATCCAACCAGACTTCATGCCTGAAAGCCTAATCATGTTTTCTCCCGTCAATTCTACTATATATATAATCTACTAATCAAAATCTAACTCAAGTAAGCCGTAACCTACTTGGTAGCCGAGCAGGAGCCACGAACAATCAAACTTTTGCCTTGCCCATTCGTTGCGACTCCAAATACTCAAAGTCTAATCATATTCGAATTCCATATTAGAAATCATTAAGAACAACACCCATATTGCTATACTTATCGTTTGGGTTAAATTCCCTTTGTGGAGATAGGGGAAACGGGCCCAGAAAGGTAAAACGGTCATTTCGAAAGAGAAATATGCAATTCCATGTTCTAGGAGTTTAATTCTACTAAATAATTGCTAAAATAACTCAAGAATAGGCTAATTTCGAGATTCAAGGGAAAACCCCCAATTTGGGTATGAACCCTAGTTTTTCAACCTTCAAATTAATCAACACAAATGGAAGATTCAAGCCTATTAGTTATGAAATCATCAAATTCTATGAATAGATTCGTCAAATCCACCAACAATTTCCCTTTTAGAAGGATTAGAACTCATTTCAAGAAATTATCATCAAAATCCGTTTGCACTCTTTGATTCTAATGGATTTCTAGTATGGATTCATGCTTGGGAAGATTAAATTAATGAATACTAGGTTAGGAGACTTACCATAATGAAGATTCAATCAAGAGCTCCTCAATTCTCCTCAAATATGCTTAGAAAGTGATGAATGAAATGATAGGGGTTTAAGGGTTTTATCTTACCCTTTAATGATTTTGGAAATCCCGTAATCCTGCTGCAGCTGGCTCGCGCTAGAGAGACCACACTAGCTGCAGCGCATCCGCTACAGCGGATATTCGTCCGCTGTAGTGCCCAGTCCCAAACATCGATCATCTGCTATAACGGCTAAGACCCCGCTATAGCGATCCCGCTATGGCGGGCCTAGTGTCGCTACAACGGACACCAAACACTAGAAAAATTTGGTTTTTCACAAGTCCAACCCCGAAATCTGACAATCACCCGAGACCTCACAGATACAAACCAAACATGCATACATCCATAAAACACGCTATGGACTCACTCGTGGTCTCGAAATTCGCAACAGCGGTCCATTTGACCGGGTCAACACCCAATGGCCAAAGACCAAGTTTCCAACCAAGTATCTAAAACGCAACCAAATGCCTCGGGAACTGAACCATCTATCCCATCAAGTCATAATTGAATCTCCAGACCTCACGGAATTGACGAAAATTCGAAAAAGGTCCGTTTACCTAAAAGTCAACTATTGATCAAATACTTTCACTTTAAGATTCTAAATCCTTCAATTTTCGCTAGAACCGCTTAAAAGTCTCAAAAATTGGTCAACAGGGGTAAAATGGTCAAAAGACACATAATGACTATTACAAGTTGCTTTGATATAATTATTTGAATAAAGTATATGCCGGGTGTGCATATGGTCGTTTATATTTTTATATGATATCTCATACATAATAAACTTAATGATTCATATGGTTATGCCTAGGGGGAAATGGTTCTAGGTGGAGTAATGTGAACTGAGGGAAAATGGTTCCGAGTGATTGTTGATTATGAGTTAATAATACATTGGGACCATCTTTCCTTGCACGTGGAGATCGTCCGTAGTGGGTAGATGCACCTCGTTTGTCCCCACTCCCCCATGAGTCACAACTATATAATGCAGGAGTGTGTATATCAGTTGCATTAGCCATTGCATTTTATTCATTACTTTCTGATCTTATTGAAATTGTTGAGCTTATTATTGAGTTCTGAGTTGAATCATGCTATCTGTTCTAGTTGTTGATTTATGTTTAGCTTAATTGTCGAGTACTCTCTCTTTGTATCTTTTGAGTTTAAATATTCATATCGGTTGAGGCTAGCACCAGTTAAAGTGTAGAAGTGAGTGCTTTTAAATACCAACCATCGCATTACTTCAAGCTAGGATCGGTCAATGATGCTTACTAAGTACATGTTGATCCCCGTACTCATACTACATTTGTTGCGCCCTTTTTATTGTGTAGAATCGTACATGTGTACTACTGGAGCATGTGGAGCCGTTGATCATAAAGGTTGCTAGTTGGAGCATTTGAGGTGAGCTGCTTGGCTGATGCGCAACACCAGACTGCACTGTTTCATTACTTAGTTTTGTCTATTTATTTCTAGACATTTGTATTGTGACTCATTCTTCTTTGTATTCGTATTTAAAAGCTATTGTACTAATGACACAAGATTTTGAGAATGTACTTTTAGTTTTCAGTGTTTATGAGCATGGGACTCAGTTTATCACTTCGATATGTCTCTCACTTTACTTTCCGCATATTAATTGATTAAGTGTTTAAAATTGGCTTAAGCGCCTACTGGGTTAGGAGTAGGTGCCATCAGCGATAATGTGTTTTTAGATTGTGAAATGTGCCAACTTAGTGCAAGCCTTAGAACTTCTTATGTTATAATGCTAACTTAGCATAAAACTAACAAAAATTTCCATTAATTTGTCCAATTTCGAATGGAGTTGCATCAAATCCACTAGAATTCATGTCACAATCAATAAATCCATATCCATCAGAATTCAAGACGTAATCAACAACTCTTTTTAGTACAATGCCTCAGATAAAATGATGTCTGACTTCAATATGGTTGTCTGCACATAGAACATTTGAAGCTTAGATCGATAAATAATACTCTGACTGTTACAAAACACTGAAGTTTTCTTGTAAGAACTCCAAGATCACTTATCAATTCTTATAGCCAAATAACCTTTTTCATTGCCCCCTAATCGACATATACTTAGCTTTTATGGTAGGCAACGCAACAACAAACTGCTAATTTGCCTTCAGCTGATGACACTACCAGAAAGAGCAAAACATAACATGTCAGAGATATCTCTTATCCAAGTCCCCAACATATTACGAATCAATATAGTCAATTGCGCATTCGCGTAGCTTGTCTTTGTCAAAAGTCAAGCTTACATCTGCAGTACCTTTCAAGTATCTTAAGATCGACTTTATTTCTTGTTAATGTTTTTTACTAGGACAGGACATGCATTTCCTCGCAACGCTAATAGAATGTGAAATGTCAGGACGGATGAAAATTATAGCATAGATCATGCTACCCACATCACTTGAATATGGAATACTAGGCGTCTACTCCATCTTATCTTCTTTGGTGATATGTTTGTTGACGATTTGAAATAAAAAGCAAAAACATATGTTTAACATTTTTCATATTAAATTTCTTAAGGACCTTCTCAGTAAAAAACTTTTGAGACAATATCAGTTTCTCAAATCTTCAATTAAAATATATGCTTTTCAACTATTAATGTAATGTGGAACGTTTTTCTCACACCCAACGATCTTCCCCTTTAACTAAACTTCACAAGGTGAATTAACAAGCCCCTAGAACTAAGTTTGTTATGGCACATCACCTCATGAGCTTATCTGGAGATTAATTGTGTATCGCCCACATATATCAAGCTTCAAATGGAATGAGACATGGCCGGCACCCGATGCCACCAACCTCACTGAGTGAACCACTATTATGTACCTTTTACACATTTCATGCCCATTTGCACACATCGTTACCTATTAACTTTATTAAAAAAAATAAAGAAATATCTTTCAAGAATATGATGCAATCATACATAATTCATTTAAATGAACATTCAATAAAGAAAAAGATCCTTCGTGGACAAACATCATCATCAAATAGAACATAAAAGATAAGTCATTCAAATTTCAAAATAAGTACCCATAACCCCAAATTATACATCAACATATACATTGAGATCCTATGGCAGGACAGTTAAAACAAGAAATATAAATGTAACATCCTTCAAAGGTATAAAGTGTGGTACCAAAAATAGAAGATAACTCAGAACCCTAACTCACTCGTCAGTAAACCTCTATACCGATATTTATGACATAAGAATCGCTAGAAAAGAAAGCCTGAACACAGATTAATCGGTACTCAGTATCCTTCTTTGCCACTACCGAGGTGTTGATTGCAATCCCGCGTGTCTAGGAATGTTAGGCATTGCGAACGTGAGCCCTCTTCCCGCTATCGCGAAAGAGGGTCTATGGTTGTATAAAAACTGTTGTTAAACTCCGACAATGATTTTTAAGAGGAAACTTGGAACTTTTAGCAATAATCTCTCAATTTTGAATTATGAAAAGGTAGATAATCAACCCCAAATTTGACGTATGGATTTCTTGCATTGAACTTATGATTATACTTAATTTTCATGGAATATCAATCATAGAATCATGTGATTAATAATATACTTAGCAAATGACATCAAAATTAAATTTTGATTATTGAATTGGACTTCATAGCTTATGAGTAACGCGCTCATGTAATCAATTTCAAATTTTGGAACCTTGGCTTAAAGGGCGAGTTTGAGTTGACCAGGATTTTGAATTTGACCCAGAGACATCCTAAATTTGAGAAAAGCTTTCCTAGTATGATTTGGAACAATTATTTACCATTTTGAATAGATTGAGGCTGTTGGAGACTGTTTGGGCTGAGATTAACATTTCAAAAGATGTTTGCCTACCAACCACAAGATAAGTGAGAATTTTAACTCTTAGTTTGTCAGCTTTTTCTAAAAAGCATGATTTATATATTGCTTGTATGCATTTAAACTATCTAGTTCATATGTGTGGAGAACATGAGCTATGTTGGCTAGTTTGAAGTATCTAGAGTAGATTGTGGTAGCCCTAACCTATGTTGCCGCACTATTTAATACTTTTTGGAGATGCTTTGATATGTCGTGATATTGTTTAGTTGTTTAACATGCTTATCACTCAGTTAGCTTTAAGTAGTTAAATGTGCTTCCTTATGATTTTTTTTTAGCTGCTTATCATGCATTATCACTTAGTCTGGAAGCACACATAGTCTGGTCACAATGATGTCATAAGACTGAGTAGTAGATATGAACAGTACCGGGTAAGACGGTTGATGCACTGTGCTAGGCTAGTCAGATAGGCACCTATTCATTGATGATGGATAAGACATGTTTTTTATGCACACACCAGACAGTCAAACAGACCGTCGATGCGCCATAGTAGTTCTAACAGATATGCCAACTTGTAAATCATGTGCACATCATTACTTGTATTCATGATTTCAGTTTAATTATTTCATTTGTTTTTATATCTATACTTCTATTGTTATAAAGGGGTATTTTATGCACTACCAGTGATTTTAAAAGACATGCCCAAGGGATAGGCTGGGAGATCGAGTAAATGATCTTACTGGGTATTTTAGACTCGTAGTTATTGCATGTGCACAGGTCCAGTAGGCAGAGATCTAGCTGCTGACCAGTGATTCTAGCTAGTCGCCAGTCCAATTCAGTTGAGATGAGCCGCCATTAGACTGTGTAGATGGCTTTAACCACTACTAGAAACAAAAATTGTTCCTCTCGACATTCAGTGGAAAATTTGTGTTATAAAATATGATTTTTCTCATCTCATTCCCACCAAACCAACTCTGGGAAAATGCATGGTGGGAAACAGGTTCCCATTGAAACGATAAGAGAAGTCCTAATTTTTCTGTGTGAAAACACTATTATTTAGGGTTTTCCCACCGACATTCAGTGGAAATAACCACTGAACTTTTTTCAATGAAAATTTTCAACGGGAAAATAATGATTTTTAGTAGTGAACTCCTAATTTTTATATTCAGTATATTTTTATTTTTGTCGAGCCGCGTCTCGAACATGTTATAGTCAGATTCTAGTGATACATGACTTAGTCCTAGTGTGGGTGGCATGGGTTGATTTTCTCTAATTTGTATTATGTTTTAGCATTTATTTCCATTAAGACAGCTTTGGTAGTACTTTTTTTATCCTTTTATTCTATGTTATGCGCGTGTTGCAGCTTAGAGGATTCACCTAATGGGTGGTGACTTGTTGGGTGCCATGCCGTGACTTAAATCCTAATTTAGGTCGTGACACTAAGTTATTTTCGATACACTTTGTATACTTAATAACATGTGCAAAATGTACTCCCTCTGTTCCAATTTATGGGGCACCCATTCTTTTAAGTTTGTCCTAAAAAGAATGAAAGCTCATATGATTTTCCACTTTGACCCTTTTTTTTTTTTTTTTTTTTTTTTGCATGTTCACATATCCTAATACCCTTGTTACCCTCGTGCGGATACGCACACACTTTGGTGCAAATTAAATCGCACCTTCAAGCTTGTAACTAGCTCAAACTGAATAGTAAGAAAATATAGGGCTTTACAACATCGTCCAAATACTTATGGCCACCGAAGTCATATGCTAGCTTCTTCTTGTGTGTGTATCTCTAACCTTCAGGAAGGTCTTAATCGAGCCCCACATCTCACTTCGTCATTTTCTTACTCGTCCCCTGAATCCTAAGCCTTGATATCAGTTGTTACGTTAAGCCAGACGAAAGATATCTTAACATGATTTGACATTATCCACTTTGTTTAAGCCCATATGATTTTCCCGAAAAGGCCTCATGAAATAATGTCCCTACACCTTATATGTAGCTTTCTTTTCTTTTTAGCAATTAATGTAGAACTTTGTTTGCACAACTAGTAATTCGTCAATTTTTCAAGATTAATGATGAAAGGGGCCATGAATGTTTTTGTAACAATTAGGTGGAATGGTCAATTTTTGACCAGTTAACCAAAATTTAGCCCCCATTTCAACTGCAATTATGAAGTAGCCATTTTTCAATACGAAAATAACATCTGAACAAAAGTACCCCTTGCAAAAATATGGAACAACCCCAGCATAATGTGCCAAAAATTTGACAAGTTGAACTCTAGCATAATGCGTTGGGATTTGAAAATTTTCTAGAGTTCAAAGCTCCAGGAAAGTTTCATGGAATTTGAACTTATAAAGATTCAAACTCCGGGAACAATTTATGGAGTTTGGACCTATAAAGATTGAAACTCCGAGAGTTTTTCACGGCGTTTGAAATTGGAACCATGAGCAAAATAATGATAAATTTTTTAAATTGGTATCATGAATGAAAGAATGGTCCAATATATAAGTATAAAATAGGCATCATGAGTGAAACAAGTATGTTTAATAATGCGAAAAAAAATTATTCCACTTATCATACCTCTTTTGAACTCAAGGACAATACCCTAGAGTTTCAACTTTTGCATGTCTATTGTGTCCTGGAGTTCAACTGAGGTATCATAAGCGAAAATAATCTTTTTTACATTATTAAACTCTATGATCAGTGTACTAGAGTTTAGAAGAGGTATCATTGATAAAATAATGTGAAAATAATTATTTCACCCGTGATACTCATTTGAACGCCAGGACAATATTCTGGAGTTCGAACAAGCCTCGTTATGAAAATATCAAGCTTCAGTATAAAAATTGCGGGCGGACACTTTTAAGCAAATTGGATTTGAACTTCAGCATAATGTGTGGGGTTTCACATTTAAGAATTTTGAACTCGAGCATACGGTGCCGGATTTTCACCTGTATGAGGTTTTTGAACCCCAACTTAGCCTGTTGGGGTTCTACTTAACAAAATTTCAAAATTTAGCATCGATTGCTGGAGTCTTTTCGTATATTAGTTGAGGGTATCTTTGTCTAAAACTTTTTCCATGTCAAAAGAGCGACTAGACGCTAATAACTTTTAAAATAATTTTTAATCTTTGATAGCATGTGTAAAAAGGGGCTATTTACCAATTTTATCCGAGATTTCTAAGAAAGTGGTAGTTAATCTAATACTACATCTAGAGCTGCTTAGAGGTCGTTTCGGTTCAATTTTGAATATTAACAATTCAATTTGTTAGCTATCGGTTTATGAACATATTAAGTCCATAACCTGACCATTAAATCGGTTATTGGTAAATCGGTTGACAGTCAGTTATCAGTTTAACCACTATGAGCTAGCATGTTATATGTCTCCAATGCTTGCAAATAATATAAAAGGGAATATGTAATACTACAAGATATAGTAGCATGATTTGACACCTAATTTTTGACCTCCAATAATTTTATTAATTACTTATAATTCTTGGATCTCAAACGGAGTGAAATATGTATTTTATAAACCAAAATGATTTTTACAAAAAAAATTTGATAATAGTTTGCCATTTCATTTAGAAAAATAATTTCAAATATATAGTTTAATTCTTTTAAAGTATTTTACATATTTTTCATCAATACTGAAGTATTTGTCAAAATTAATTCAAAATAGTTCAAAACAATTATTCAATTAATTGTTTAAATTATTAAATATCAGTTGACAAGTATTTTACTCCGCTAATTCAAGAAATTGGTTAATTAAATAAGATAATAGTGGAGAATTGAAACCAAAAAAACGAACCTTAACACATTACTAGATAATCTATTCAAACCATCAAATTATCTATGAATCTAGTGGGAATGAGGTGATTAAAAAATAGTACTAATTTATTGGGGTAAAATGATAAATTTAACAAATCTTATTGGATTCTCGGTTAAACCGTTAACCAAATCGATAATCCAATAGCATAAAACATAAAAAGTTTTGTGAACCATTAAACCGATACAAATAACTCAATAATACCTTTTTCGAATCAATTTATCGATTATATCAAATTTTGCACGTCGCAACCTACGGGAAACGCTCAAGTTGTATAGAGAACTATCATCGTGAGCTATGTTAAAAGTCTAAATTTACCTCTTTAAGTGCGATAGAGAGATTCGGGTGTAACGGTCTAACCCCAACGTGAAAAGTTGACTGCTTTGCTTGAATTTAAAAGACAGGATAGCAAGAAAAGTTTATCTGATGGTACAAAACTTACTAATAGTCTACTTGGCCAGACTTCTAAAATCAACTTATTTTTTAAAAGTATTTTTCAAAAAGTACATTTGGTGAGAAATAATTTTGTTTGACTAATCAATTTAACAAATACTTTTAAGCAGCGATTAATGTTTGACCAAACTTTTAAAACGTGCGTATGAGTGTATCTTTTAAAAAGTGTTTTTCAAATTTGAAAAAAAAACTACTTTTTTAGCTTCTAAACAACATCTTATACTACTCCACAAAATCTCTTGTTTTTCTCCAAAAGCTTGACCAAATACACATATTTTTTTTAAATAAGCACTTTTAACCTCCGAAAAACTTGGCCAAAGGCTATTAATTTTTTAACTGAAATATTCTTTCAAGGAAAGAAATTAAAATGTAGCATTAGTTTCTTCAGGGGAAAAATGATTTCGTTTTATGTCGCACGACTTTTCTCGCAGGTCTCCTTTTTTTTTTTTTTTTTTTTTTACTGCTCAGTGAAATAAGAAGTACAATCAAATATCTGAATAACAGCATTGTTGGGTCCGAAATTTTTTGGCTGCTATAAAGAATGACTGTTATACACCTATAACAATATTGACATTTAAATAACATTTCGTTGTTATAGGCAAAAATGATGCATAAAATCTAATTTCATTTTTAATTGTCAAATTCTAATCTTAATCGCATTTTGTATAACGAAGGAAAATCGTTAAATGATGAAAAATATATATTCATATGATATTTTTTGTCATAAATAGTATATTAAAGGATCAAATATCTAGTCGAAATCTCTACACTTATTATTAGTAATCATAGATATTCTATTTTTATAAAGATATTTAATTATTATATTACCAAAAAAAAGAAGATAATTGATATATGAAGGGTAATTTTACAAAGAGCCTACTGTTATAAAGTTGGATGTCATTTGTTATAGGTGAAATGTTGTTATAGAGAAGTAAAATATAATATAAAAAATTGATTCTGAAAAAATTTAATTTTTATATGCCAGTGCAATTATAGAGAGGTTTGACTGTATTCTTAATTAGGTCAGTTTACATGACCAATAAGAGACCAAGTAAAAAAGATGTACTAGTTCTTTATGAGGAAAAACAAGAATTTATAGAGGCGGTGTACGTATTAAAGTTTTTCAAAGAATAATAGAAGATGCATCTTGGGTGTGCATAGTTCAGTGGATATTTCTTCTTTTGAATAGTGATCATCTCTCAAGATTTGTAACTCAAGATTGCACAAAGTAAAATCCACTAATGATATTATAGTAGAAAATCTCGTTTAGATATGTAAAATCTAGTTTCTTTCACTATTTCCATATCGCAATAATTATTCGTGTAAGAGATGTGTGGATTCCCACTAAACTAAATAGGGCACCTTAAAAAAAGTGTTTTGACATAATAGGAGTATAAATTAAAGAACCAAATATTGATGCTTTATAATATGGTATCTATCTAAACCAAAAGATCTCCTAACAATTTAAGTGGCATGTGAGAGTTTAGTTTTTGTGGCTCCCCGCGCTTCTATCCCACTTGTTTTCCTTCTCAATGGCTGGATAGTTCTTGACATAAGACACTTTCGCTATTAGTGGAAGACTTTAATAATTACTCCTTCTGTCTCAATTTATGTGACAATTTTATTTTTTAATTTGTTCCAAAAAAAAAGTTATATTTTTATATTATGAAGTAATTTAATTTTAAAAATTCTGATTTTACTTTTAATCAGATGATTTACAGCTACACAAATATCTAAATCTTATTTTGAATTACAAATTTAAAAAGTTTTTATTTCTTTCTTAACCTCTGTGCTTATTCAAATAGTGTTGCATAAATTGGGACGAAAAAAGTACTGGTAGTTTTTTTAATTTATAGATGGTGTTGATTGTACACAAATTTTTTTCTTTAAAATAATTATAGATACTTTTGTAATAAATTATCTTTACTAAAATAAACGAGAAAATTTATTTTATTAGTAAAAGAAGTATCGCATGAATTGGAAAGAGGGAGTAATATATGCTCTCTAGCACCTTT
Organism: Lycium ferocissimum; assembly: GCF_029784015.1. Taxonomy (NCBI): domain Eukaryota; kingdom Viridiplantae; phylum Streptophyta; class Magnoliopsida; order Solanales; family Solanaceae; genus Lycium; species Lycium ferocissimum. The sequence goes on from NC_081344.1 coordinate 27,384,852, forward strand.
TTTATCAACCAAAAAAATGAAAAAATAAACTCTACTAAGATGCAAAGGAGAAGAAATGGAAAAATAAAAACTTGTGGACGCAGATATTCAGATTATTTTATTACCGACTCAACAATTGTAGCCACATAAATTTGGTCAAGAACCATCCAAATATCCCACCCAACTCCCTCGCCTACCCCACCGGGGACCCCACCCTTAGCTGTATGCCTGCATCAGTCAATCTGTCTGTCTTTCACTTTCTTGCACTAAATACCTCGTTAAATAAATACACGTGGCATGGTGATTGAACAAGATGCGGCCAGTAGAGTTGACGTGGCAAAAAGTGCAAATAAAAAGTTCACATCTACCAGAAAAAAGCATTCTGATAATAGTACAGCACATCAATCATCTAATCCTCATCTCCTTCATTCATACCCACATAAAATTGCAAAAAAAAAAAAAACAACAACTTTATATTCTCAATGTCACAATTTATGTGATATATAGCGTGATACACTCTCCTTTATAGTTTGTCTCCAAAAAGATGACGAAATAATTTAATTTAAATTTTTTTAGTTTTAATGAAATGATTTACAGTCACACAAATATTTATAATTTATTTTAAACTATAAATTTAAAAAAATTTCCTTTCTTTCTTAAACTCTTTAACTAGTTAAACTATATCATATAAATTATAGAATAAATTCTTTTATTTCGTGATCCACAACTCTTGGCTTTCCTCATTCCTCTCTTTCTATACTTGTTTTACTAGTATTTGAAAGGCTGGAGATATTTTAGCTTTCTTTCCAAGTCACGCAATAAATATCTTAACTTTTTAGAGTTATCCCTAAAAATAAAATATAATAGAAAGTGTACTACGCGCTATAGTTAATATTTGGCTGGATATTTTTGTTGTGTCTTTTCTAGGGAGTGAAGGGGTTTTCTGATAGATGTGGCTGAGATTTGTACTCGCCTTTTGCACTTAATCAACATGGTGGTCCTTGCTTTTTCTCATTTTCTTTTTTTTCCTTTTTCATTTTAAATTGATTTAAATATTTAAGTTCTTTTAAAAAAAAAAAAAAATATATATATATATATATATATATATATATATATATATATATATATATATATATATATATATATATATATATATATATATTTCAAGTTGCAACATGGCTCCATCCTTAATGTAGAAAATTAATCTGTTTTGTCATAATGAAAATTACTTTTTAACAACTCAATTAATAAGTGTATCAATTCATCACTACATTATCTTGTGAAATTGAATATTGTACCCTTAGTACTCCTACATTTTGTTTTAAGATGTTTACACAAGATAGCCATTTAAGCACAACCCTCATAGCATGATTAGTTTACTCACGGTGAACTATAAAAAGGACATATTTCAACAATTTTATGATTATCTTAATTTTGGTACAAGTAATTTTGTGTTACAGATGCTTAAATTTCGTCTGACGGTACAAAGTCTTTGATAAAAAGAACGTAAATGGTGTTCGTTTGGATAATTATTAAAGAACATAATAAACTTTCTTTAAGACAAGAATTAGTCAAGCATTTTTCTGCCTATGCATTGAGCATTTTTTGATTAATACATACGTAGACCCTTAAACTTGTCAGGATATTTCATTTAGATATTTGAACTATGTCTTGTTTCAATTGAACACCTCAATTCCTGATAAAATGTTCTAATTAGACATTTTCGGTTCAGATTTTGAAACTTTTTTATGTCTATTTTCATTCGTTATTAGGCAGTTAAGTTAACCACATAAAATATGACATCTCCTTCATTTATACGCATCAACCTCAAGTAAAAAATGCCTGGAATTTTACGATTTATTGAGGTGAATGCGTATAATTAAAGGAGATGCAATATTTTATGTGATTAACTTAATTATCTAATAAACGAATAAAAGAACACACATTTTTTTTTTTTTCCATTGAAATAATTTGAATTCTAAAAATGTTCGAATGATCAAATAAAATATTAAGGGGTTACGCACTTTTATTTTTTCACAAATATATATACTCCCCTTTATTCAATATCGATTAAGAGCTCCGTTTTGGATTGGCTTATTTCTAATTCGAATGATCAAATAAAATATTCTGACAAATTTAAGGGGTTACGCACTTTTATTTTTTCACAAATATATATACTCCCCTTTAGAAGCAGTTCGGATAATATCTTTTCAGATTAACGTTCATGTTCATCCTTTAGAAAAAGTGCTGAGGTTGTCAAACTGTATACCCCACCATGGCAGAAAAAGAGCAAAAAGATCGTCCACGGAAAGGTCGAAACGTGGAAGACAAAAGAAGGAAGTACAAGGTTCCAGTTAAGTACGCGCGAGTATGAAAACATGAATCATCTACTCCATGTCCCAATTTATGTGACATAATTTTTTTCTTTAGTCTGTTCCCTAAAAATATTACTTCCTCCATTCTAAAAAGATTGTTCTTTTTTAATTTGGCACAAAATTTAAGAAATAAAAGAAGATTTTTAAAATATGTGATCCAAAACAAGCCTTAGATATTTGTGTGGCTGTAAATCATTTCATAAAATTAAATTATTTCTAAATATAGAAAGGAGACAATCTTTTTGGAACAGAAAGAATATTTTTTTATATTTAAAAATAATTTAATTTTATAAGATAAATTTACAGTCAAGCTAATATCTAAAACTTATTTTGAATAAATAGTTTTAAAAATATTTCTTTCTTTTTTTAAAAAAATTTGGTACCAAATCAAATCATGCCACCTAAATTGGGAAGGTGAGAATAGCACTTTTGTCAAAATCTTGGCTTAAATTTGATACAAGTAATTTTGTGTTATGGTAGATACTTAAATTTCGTCTGACAGTGCAGAGTTTTTGATGTGAACATTAATATCGTTCGCTTGGATATTATTAAAGAACATAATAAACTTTCTTTAATACAAGAATTAGTCAAGCATGTTTCTACCTACGCATTAAGCATTTTTGGATTAATAGATAGGTAACCCCTTAAACTTAGTGTCACAATATTTTATTTAAATACTCGAATTGTGTCCTATTTTAATTGAACACTCTAACTTCTGATAAAATGTTCTAATTAGACACTTTCGGTTCAGATTTTGAAACGTTTTTATGTGTATTTTCATTCGTCTATTAGGCAGTTAAGTTAATCACATAAAATATGTCATCTCCTTCAATTATACGCATCAACCTCAATAAAAGATGCCCAAAATTTTATGATTTATTGAGGTGAATGAGTATAATTAAAGGAGATAAAATATTTTATGTGATTAACTCAACTGCCTAATAGACGAATGAAAAGACACGCAATTTTTTCCTTCCAGGCTTTGAATTAAAAGTGTCTAATTGAAATATTTTATTAGGAATTGAGATGTTCAGTTAGAACAAAGCACAGCTCGAATGTTTAAATAGAATATCCTAACAAATTTAAAGGACTACCTATGCATTAAGCATTTACTCCCTTTATCCCAATTTATGTGCCACACTTTTCTTTTTAGTCTGTCCAAAAAGAGTGTCACATTTATATATTTAGAAATAATTTAACTTTATGAGATGATTTACAGTCACATAAATATTTAAGACTTATTTTAAATCATAAGTTTTAAAAGTTTTTTTTTTAAATTCCGTCCCAAATCAAATAATGCCACGTAAATCGGGACGGAGGGAGCATATTTTTTCATAAAATACACCTGTTAGAAGCAGTTTAGATAATATCTTTTCAAACTAAAATGTTCATGATTTAGAAAAAGTGATGAGGCTGTCAAACTCTATACCCCACCATGGCAGAAAAAGAGCAAAAAGGTCATCCACGGAAAGGTCGACACGTGGAATACAAAAGAAGGAAGTACAAGGTTCCAGTTCGGTACGCGCGAGTATATGAAAAAACATGAATTATCTAGCACTTTTGTCAATATCTTGGCTTAAAATAAAACACGATATTTTATAGTATAAAACTGAAAAAGGGAAACAAGACGTCAATTTACCACGTGTCGTTGGCTGTCTTTGAACGTGAGCCACAAGACTTGAATGGATTTCTCGATAGTTCTACCCTAAATTCCAAAAATACCCCCAAAAGAAAACGAAACTTACACTTTACCCCATGACGTGGCACCCCCTCCCTTCTTATTTGTCTTCAACTTCCCAAAATGTTTATATGTTCTTCATTTGTTTAGTTTATCTCATCTTTCTTTTCTCTCTGCTTAGTCTTGTCTTTTTTGTTCTAAAAAATTCAAGAATCGTGGCATATTTATCACAGTTGTTACTACTTCTGACCAGTGGCCTTGATTCAAGAAAATTGTTGTTTTGAGTGTTAATTTTGACTCAAGGAATATTGATGCTTTCTGCAGAAATGACTATACGGGTATGCATCTTATCTATCTTTCTTGTTCATTTAATTTTTAGATGATACTCACTCACTTCTGATTCAAGCGTCTTAATTTGATTAGGCACGAAGTCTAAGGAATAAAAAGAGATTTTTGAATCTAGTCTATCCAAATTAAAGATAAAGATGTGTTCAATATACTAAAATATCCTTTGAATCTTATGTGTCAAACTTATTAAATATAAAAATAGACACTCTTTTTGAATCCGACCAAAAAGGAAATTATGATGGAGGAAGTATATTTTATTTTTATTTTAAGGAGGTGCCCTGTTGTCAATGGTTAAAAAGCTGTTTGTTCCAGCAAATTATAGTTAGGATTTGTTTTTATTCATAATGGCTTGATAAATTTGGTTAAAAAGTGGAAAAAAGTGAGTATTAGCTTGAAGAAAAGTAATTGTGCAACAAGGAAGTATAATTCATAGATGTCTACTGTGGTAACTTTTATATGTAAAGTACTATGTCTTGAATGTTTTGTCTAAAGCCAGCCTTAAACCAACCTTTTAAAGCTGAATTATTGTAATTAATGAGCAGTGGTAGGAAAACTGCAAGTCTTAAAAGGATACACAAAAGACAAAATTGCAGGTCTTTAGAATTATTACTACTTATTATCATGAATCTACATCTACCAACAGAATCAAAAGCTAATCAGTTTAGATTTGTGGAATTTGTGGTTTTGGTTTTGGGTTGAAAGAGCTGATTTTGGACATGCTTTTGGGAACAAATTGTGCTAGGAATAATTGGCTAAAAACCATTAAAATATCAAATCTGGAATGGAATAGCATCATCTGTGTTTTAGGAGTCACCTGGTTTTTGAAATTTTATCCAGAGGCAATTCCTTTTTTTTTACTTAGATGTTTAGCTGAAAAATACTTCCTGGTTTTGTCCTGATATGTTGCAATCAACTGTAATCCATCTTAAATTTAGGCAAATTTGGTAGTCATTATAATCTCAGTGGGATCTTCTATTCGTTCAACCCCTAGCTCAAAATTAGTAGGGATGCTTTAATTAAAATGGAAATTCTGTTGGTAGAACTTTTTGGAGTTATCTCAATAGAATAAAAGAACTTATGATTAATGTTTTTTGCTATTGTAAAATATAGGATCAAAGTGAGTCGGACACAATCCTTCCCAGAAGGAATAGCATTTCAGTTGATGTTGGAGCTCCTTCACCGAGGACCATCCAGCTGGAAGAGCAAGTTATTCTTGCAGATGAATATGCTCCTAAGGTTTGTTGCTGCCCACATTGCGTAAATTATCGAACCGTGGTAGCAGCCACTAATGCTCGCATTAGGTTAGGCTGTCAACATCACACCCCTTTGGGTGCGGGGACCTGCTAATGCGGGATGCTTTGTGCACGGGCTGCCGTTTTTTATATGTGAAGCCCATGTCTTATCTATTTTCACTCAAACAGGTAAGAAAACCATACACCATATCAAAGCAAAGAGAGAGGTGGTCAGAGGAAGAGCATAGAAAGTTCCTTGAAGCTTTAAAGCTTCATGGTAGGGCATGGCGACGTATAGAAGGTAAACATCTAATAAAATCAATGGATTATTTGAGGCATATTTCTGTGTTATTCTATACTAATGAAGCCTTGTTTAATTAATTCACAGAGCATGTGGGCACCAAAACTGCAGTTCAGATCAGAAGCCATGCTCAGAAGTTTTTCTCAAAGGTTTACTGCTCTTATCCCATTTTATCTATATGCCGCCTTCTAAAGTAAGTCATATTGTTTATGACTCTAAAGGCATCCATCCAGTCATTAATAAGAGTCGAATCTGTTTCGTATTGGTTATTGATGTTCAATGTTTTCTTGTGGTCAGGTTGTTCGTGAATCGAATAGTGGTGATGTAAGCTCCGTGGAATCCATTGAGATCCCTCCTCCTCGGCCTAAAAGAAAGCCAATGCACCCTTATCCACGTAAAATGGCTACTCAAGTTAAAAATGGAACCCTAGCTCCAGAGAAATCGAAGAGGTCTACTTCACCTGATCTGTGTCTCTCCGAGCAAGAGAATCAGTCGCCTACCTCTGTGTTGTCTGCCCGTGGTTCAGATGCATTTGGCACGGTAGATTCCAGTAAGCCAAGTGATAGCTCTTCACCTGTTTCATCAGCTGTTGCTGAGAATTCTGGTGATCTTATACTTTCTGAACCATCCGACTTCATGCTAGAGGAGAGAAGATCTTCACCTGCCCGAGCTTATGCTAGTTCAAATCCAGACAATCAGGCTTGCGTGGTACGTACTACCCGTGTGCAACTGCTTTCTTTGTTGTTTCCATATTGCTACGTATGATTTCTCATTTGACACCACTCATCTGATTTTCCTGTTTGATTTGTATGTGCAGAAACCAGAGTTGTTCCCGGAAGACAATGATTTTGTGAAAGAAGGCTCGGATGAGGGATCATCCACTCAGTGTCTGAAGCTATTTGGTAAAACTGTATTAGTCAGTGATTCTTATATGCCTTCTTCAACTTCTGGCCAACTATCATTGACAGATGAGAATGATGAACCAGCATCGCGGATGTCACCTCGGAGCTCCTTAAATACGAAATCTTTGCCCTGGGATTCAGAATGTCCCCGAAGTACCTTAACCATTGGACCCCCTACACCAACATATTGCGCAAGGCCTAACCAAAGTGTGTCTTCACCTCTTTTACCGTGGGGATCATCTTATGTATCTGCTGCATTTGCTTGCACTCAGGTGCATAATCCAATTCCAATGAAGGGACGTCCACTCTTTAACGACAAAGATTTGGAAGATAAGGAAACTCAAAAGGAAGGGTCTTCCACTGGCTCCAACGCCGAATCAGTAGAGAATTTGGAAATTGAAGCTCAGAGTAGTCGAAATCTGGTAGAAGAATCTGTTAGAGCCACTGTCCCCTCTTTGTTTGAGCGAAGAGCAAATTCCAAGAAGCGTGTGAAGGGTTTTCTTCCTTATAAGAGATGCTTAGCTGAAAGAGGCATCAGTTCCTCAACATCAACCGGAGAAGAAAGAGAAGAACAACGAACTCGATTATGCTTGTAGTTACTTTCTCGTGCTTGCTTAGTTTGTTTGTAAAGGTTATTAGCACATCCCTTTTTGTTCTGATTATTAATGTCAGTTGCCGGATAACTGGATGAAGAGAAGCAACACCATGGCAGCAAAGGCGGCTCATCCCTCTAGCTTTTGCAGAATGGGCAGAAGCAGTCTTCCTAATTTTTTCCGCCTCAATTGTTCAAATGTATGTGATAAACTGAGTCTTGCAACTTCATCTCATCTCTTGCACTTTTGGCAGATGAGCTAAAGCTCGTGTAAGGTTATGAATGCTCTACTTAGATTTTACCTTCTTCGTATGATTCACTTATCACGTTGTCTCACTAATCTCTGTTTGGGCCGTGGAACACTAATGTTCAGCTTAAGCATAGGTTTGCTCTGGTGGCTTCAACATTAATACTACTAATATACCTTCTTGGTCCTGTTGCTTAAATGGTTGACTTGACAGGTAGTGTCAAAATTGGACCATTGCTGGAATGGTAGCTGTATTGTGATGCTGTACGTTGTTTTATTTTTGGTTTAATCATCTGGTATTCAGAGTTTAATCATTCACATGCGCACAAGATAATGTATGGTCGATTTAAAGGAGGCAAATTCCTTATAGTTAGCGTAGCGGATCATGATGAACGCAGAACTAAAAAGTATCCTTGATATCCTAGATCTTAATTGAATGCTTAAACTAGACAAACGTAGCAAAGTAGGCCAAAATATTTGTGAGTGCCTTTTTGTGGGCAAAGTTTTTTGGCTCAATAATATTTACTCCCTTCGTCTCAATTTATGTGGACATTTGACTGGGCACGATATTTAAGAAAAAGTGAAGACTTTTGAAACTTATAATTCAAAATAAATCTTGAATATTTGTGTAGCTGTAAATCACTTTATAAAGTGAATTTATTTTCAAATTAGGAAAGAGGTCATTCATTTTGGCACGGACTAAAAAGGAAATAGGTTCACATAAATTAAAACAGAGGGAGTATTTTATTATGTGTTTGAATGGTTACCACTTTAAGTGGATTCACTGTCATTAGCTTGAAAGTTCTATAATATTTCTAGTACCTGGCTATTTCATAACGACTATGTTTATAGATTCAATTGATTCTCTCTATTTGGACCAGTTTCAAAGTAAGATACATTAGGCTAACAAAGCAAAAGATGCATCAGCCACCTCTTGCTATCTTAAATTGTGTAATATGAAGTGAAGGTAAGAGTCATATTAGCATGGTAGGGAGCTTCTTCTCCTCTGAAGACATTATTCATGTTAGTTAATTTGACGTGGATTAAGGCATTATATCGTGCCGGATGTGCTATATTTAATGTGAATTGTCAAATAGAGATCTTTTAACTTTGTTCAAATTTGCTCCATGCCTTGCCCCGTTTGTTTGCACTTAATGGAGGTTTGAATCTGAATAGTTCAAACCTTAGGCCATTAAGTTTATTTGTTTACGTTAAGATCTAAGTACTTATTTGGTCTGAATAGGTCTTAATCATTAACATATTGAACAAAGTGTTAATATCATTAAGAGGTACCCATTCTCAACCCCCCATCACCTACCCCCAACCCTAACCCCTACCCCCTCCCCCACCCACGACCACCACCCCAACCCCCTCACCCTCACCTACTCACCACCCACCCCCACCACTACACACCCTACCCCGACCCCACAACCAACACCACCCCAACCCCACCTACTCACCCCATCCCACAAACCCCACCCCCCACCACCACTACCCAACTCCCACCACCCACCTACTTTACCCCTAACCACCCCCTCACCACCACTCACCAGGCCCATCCCACCACCACTACCCACCACCACCACCACCACTACCCACCCCCACCCCCACCCTCCGGTAGAGCACGATATACGTCGCGAGTGTGTCCAAACTTATGACAATAACCTAAGTTACACGGACTCGCCAGTTTAGGTGTCGTTCCCGTCTCGACACGGGTCGGGTGCGGGAACGGCAAACGTTCGGGATACAGTCAACTAAATTCGAATACTTTGACCGGAGTCCGTCGACAAATTTGGGGGAAAATTTTGAGATTTTGATTTTTCAAAATTAAAAATAAAACAGATTTGTGTTGAGTTCGGATGGCAGAGAGAAGCAGTGATATAGATGGAGGGTTTGTTTCCGGCCTTGAATGGCTTTCTCTTTCTATCTTGAGGAAAGAACGAAGAGACAGTGAAAGAGACGACCTAGAGGCTAGAACTTTGCTCTGTAAAAACTTTGCTTTGTAAAAGCTTGAAAAGGAAGTTTGGAGAATTTGAGGAAGACGACTTAAAAGTTACAGGCTTACGACTGGAGGGGACATGTAGAAGCTAGAATTAAGACTCTTAAAGTCTTAATTGTATTAACGTACAAAAATGACCCCTTTATTCACCATGTATGCTATTTTTATCCCCTTTATTTTTCATTATATGCTATTTGTGACACAAAATTGAAAGGCACCTAATTATGCTATTTATAAATGTTTCTTTCTCATACAATATAGGGATTTCTAAATTAATTATTAGCATGTCAATTTTTTGATAATTAATTTATATTTTTAATCGCACAAAAGCATGGACAAGTTTACTAGTTGCACATAATAAAATTAAGGGGAAGTTACATAAATACAAGCAAAAAAGTAAAATATTTCGTAATCTACAACTATTAACTAAATTACATAATCTACAATGTATACTCTATATTTAGGGTATATGTATGATTTTATACCATAAATTAAAAAATGTTACTATGAATAAAAGGCTAATAATAAGGAGTTTCCTATATTAGTGATAACCAAATTAAATACATATCAGAACACATTAATTACTTTTCTAAACATCCCAATATACTCAGTTAGCATTTTAATCCATAAAGTAGAATACTACTGTTTATATGATATATATTATACAATTCCTTGAACAAGTATATATATTCTTGTACTTATATATTACGTATATTTCACTATTATATACAATATATATAATATTATTTTTTATGTATATTAACTAGTATATTCTATATATAAAATAATATGATATGTATCGTGTGTGTATATATATATATATATATGAACACATACATTATTGTATATATTAGGCATATATTTTTTATTATATTAAATATATAAAAATATAAATTTAATTGAGTTAATTGTCCTATTTCATGGATTAATTTTCCTATTTCATGGAAGAGAGAGAAAAAAATTGAATAATTAATATGTGATGGCAGAAAGGAAGCCAAGTTTTATGGGATGGGGTGTATATTATTAATTAAGATCCTATTTTAGTGGTAATCCATAAGTAATTATATTATTCTTTCTATAGATTGTATATTGTATATTTTATATGTTATTGTGGAGTACAATTGGTTGGCACATAAAGTAATATATTCATGTACTAGGTATATCGTAATATTATATTCTATATACACAAATAATATTATTATATTATATATAGATAAATTTAAATATACTAATTTCTATTATTATATTCACAAATATTTTGTTATTATCTTTTCAAGAAATATACCAATTTGAATATACCATATACTTTTTAAGGTATATTTTCGTGTAAGTGATGGTGGAGGGATTCTTGGGAAAATTAAGATCGTAAAGGAAAGATTTTTGGGGATTCTTAGGAGAATTAAGATTGAAAAGGCAAGATTTGTAGGGATTCTTGGATCTTGGGGAGGGCTCATACAGAAGAGGCACAAATTGTCAAGGTGAACACATTAATATCAAGGAAAAGAAGAAATTAATTGTTGGGATTTTGTATGGAGAAATACCCAGCAGTAGGGGAAAAGAAGAGATTCATTTTGGGATTCTTTGGAATTTGAGGATTTTGTACGTACTAGTGATATAATATAATAAATATAATATTTCTTCTGTATTGATATTTTAGGAAGGTAAAAAGTTGTATTTTGTGCAATTAAAAAGTTAAAATTTTGAAAAAGTTGTATTTGTGTGAGTTTTTTCTAAAATTAATCCCTTTGTACAACGGATTATTCTTGGAATGTATTTTTTCATATGCCTTTTAAATAACTTAAATTATTAATTATTGTAACTTATCGTATTTTTACATAATTTCACATATGTAATTTGATAATGAATTGAAAATAACTTAGAAAAATGACAAAGAAGAATAATCGAGCATTTTAGATAACTATATCAAGGATGAGAGAATTTAAGAGCACTTAATTTATATTAATTAAAATTAATGTAGGAGCAATAAATAATATTGAACTATCGAAATACTTGAAATATAATTATATAATAGTTAAGGTTATATACTTTATGGAAAAATTACATTATTAAATTTGTAATATCTTTATAGCTCTATTTTTTATATAATTTTGAATTTTCTTAGTCGAATTCTCGCACCCGTATCCATAACTGGATACGCACAGATTTTGTCGAATCCGACACTCAGATCCGTACCCGTATTGGATACTCGCACCCGAGTCCGTGCAACTTAGATAGCAATTACACTTAGTTTGAGATTTTCCAAAACGATCTCCTCCTTGTCGATTATCCATAGACTGAGATGTTCGATTCTCTATGGTTTGAGATGCGAGAATAGAGGAGTCTAATCTGGTGTGTCGATTGCGTCGGTCACTTTATGGTTTGAAACAGTCTCCTCGAGCTTGGTTTGGTAAATTCAAAACAGTAATTCAGGAGTTTGGCATGACTCGCAGTGAAGCAGATCTGTTACGCCTCTTGTTCTCGTCGTAGTAGAACCTATGATTTCATAGTCGGGTATGCCCTTGGAATTGAGACTCGTGTCCGAGTTTTGGAGATAGAAAGTGCCTTACCCCGTGTACAAAGATACCAGCAGGTATTCCTGGCAATTTACAGAGTTAGAAGTTGAACGAATCGAATCGACGTGATCTGAGCTGAATCTGAGAAATCTGCAGACACCAGTCACCGTCGACAGGGTTCCGCAGCTTGGAAATCTATAGGCCTAGGTCGACGGGCAAGTCGACGGGCCGTCGACCCGTCCGTCGAACCTCACCGCTGGAGCTTTTTAATTCCGAGTATAAATATGTAGTTCACGACCCTATTTCTTATTTTCTCTCTTCCAAATCAAAGAAAACCCTAGTATATTCACTCCCAATATTTCCTATCATATTAGTGAAGATTTGGCAAGATTCGAACCCCGTAAACCTAAGCGTGTAAAGAAGAATGTTGATTCTAGGGTTTCTTCAAGGTATGTGAATGATTTCTACCCTTGTATTTGAGTTAATTATCAACATTTTGAGTGATTTTAAGTAAAGAGAGGGTATTTGTGGAAGTGGTAAGTTGATGAAGGCAAGATAGTGATTTGAGGCTATTTTAAGAGATGATTGGGGATAAATTTGAGTATATATTTATATATAAGTGTTGTTATTGTTGTTGTGGTTGATGTTGGATTGAATGGGAAGTTGAAGGGTTGTTAAGCTTATAAGGGAAATGTTGCCCATAATTTGTCAAGCTCTATTCGTATTCAAAATGATTAGTAAGCGAGGTAAATAGTCTGATTAAGGCTTACGTTATCTGATTGTAGACTTACAAGTTCGAGAGATAGAAGTTGGACGATTGGGTATACTTCAAGGTATGTTAAGGCTATCCTTTCTTTCTTTTGGCATGACCTTATGACGTGAACCGAACGAGTAAGCGAGCTTCCATATTACTCTACTCTTAGCAAGACTAGGAGTACTTCGAGTCTTTGATGTTCTTGTATTCCGTCTATGATCGTTCCTTCGTTTCGTTCACGGGTCCGAGATTTCTTATATTGATGATGTTAGCTCAAAGAAGGTTCATCGGAGATAGTACGACCTCATGTCACTCCGAGAGTTCTATGTATTCATTTCATTTATGCATTGCATCCATATTCATATGCATATTGACCCGTGACCAGAAGGCGTTATATACGCACTATTATATTATTATATATGGATCGGGCCGTACGTTCCTCGGCACTATTATATTATTATATATGGATCGGGCCGTACGTTCCTCGGCACTATTATATTATTATATATGGATCGGGCCGTACGTTCCTCGGCACTATTATATGATATATGGATCGGGCCGTACGTTCCTTGGCACTATTATATGATATATGGATCGGGCTGTATGCTTCACGGCACTATCAGTTAAACTATGACCTATATATATACATCAACATGATTATCATTGAGAGCATGCATATTATGCAGATACACACAGATACTAGTTCATACAAATACATGCAGATAGCCATTTCAGTTTATGAGTTCAGATTTTATTCATGATTCTCATATATACATGTTATTCTTATGCCTTTCATACTCAGTACATTATCCGTACTGACTCCCCGTTGTTGGGAGGGCTGCATTTGTGCCCGCAGTTCGTGCAGATCGACGGGTGGTCCGCCTTAGTAGACTTCTATCTAGCGCGGGGCCGGTCGGTGCGCTCCATTGATCCGGAGTTGCGATTATTTTGGTATGCTAGCCCTTTGAGAAGTATATGCATATGGGTATGGCGGGCCCCCGTCCCGTCCTTTCGGCTTTCGTTCCGCAGAGATCTGTAGACAATAGTATGTATTAGTCATTGATAATATAGCTTTGTCGGCTCCCATTCTTTTGTGTACAGTATATGTAGCGGCCTAGCTGGCTTGCACTGTTCTTCAGTATGTATGTGTGTATACGCATTGTACGTAGTTTTTGATGTTTTCCTTTCGTGAGATCGCCTTATGCCATTTATGGGCCCTTCATGTTCGGTATGGTTCGTATATGTGTTTAGGGGTTTTTGGTCGCTAGAGGTCGACACTCGTCACGACTCGTCGGTTTGGGTCGTGACAGTGCTGGCATCAGAAAGCCGATTCCGTCCCGGGGTTGTCTACGACCGTGTCTAGTAGTCTTGTTTATGGGCGTGTTGTACACCATACTTATAAACGGGAGGCTACGGGACATTTAGGATGATGTCATTTTTTCTCTCTTAGATTGTGCGATAGAGCCGTGTTAAGCGTTCGCCTCGATAATTGTTCGATTTCGGCTCGATGCCCCGCAAGAAAGCTACAGGCGCCGGAAAAGGACAAGAGAGCGACAGGTGAGGCCACTAGCCGCACTCGGCATGCTACGAGGGCTCAGGATGAGATTCAGAGTAAGGGGTTGTTTGAGACATTGCATACCCCGCCCAAAGACCTCGACCCTGGGCTCGGCCGATGTGGTCGGCCGGTGATGTTCGGGATGCTATACGATTTATTAACCGATTAGTAGCCGCCTGTGCTCGGGCGGCGGAGTTGGTGTTGACCAGCAGACAGATCGGTAGTTCGAGGGTTAAGACCTTTCTTGGGTTAGGTCCTCCAGAGTTTTCCGTGATAAAGCAAAATATGGACCCCCAGGATTTTATTGATGGTATGCGGAGGACCTTGGGGGTTATGCACGCGGATGAGGTCGAGTCTTTGGAGTTGGCTTCGTATAGGCTCCGTGATATTGCAGTACAGTGGTATCAGACTTGGGAGTTATCTAGGGGAGAGAATGCCCCTCTAGCAGTTTGGCGAGTGTTCTCGGATGCTTTTATTCGCCATTATCTACCTCCTGAGGTCAGGCGAGCCCGAGCAGATAGATTTCTACGTATTGAGCGGGGGCGGTATGAGTGTCCCGGGTGAGTATTGCGTGTATTTTCATTCTATGGCCATATATGCTCCAGCCATGGTGGCTGAGATGGAGGACAGGGTTCATCGTTTTGTAGTCGGTCTAGGGTCGTATTTGATAGATGATTGTACGACTTCTGCATTACAGCCAGGTATGGATATCTCCCGTATACAGACATATGCACAGAATCTGAAATATCGTAAGCGTCAGAGGAGGACAGATCGTGGCCGTGACCGGGCCGTAGCAAGAGGCCGTGACTTTGAGATCGGGAGGTGAGTCTAGTGGAGGACAGAGACCACAAGATTCCCGATATCCATTCCATTCGCTATGAGTGCACCCCGCAGCTTTCGTGTCCGAGGTTTGAACGGTCTTCTTATTCCGAGCGGGCTAGTGGCCTGAGCATCGAGGCTACGGCCGAGGCCCCATTTGCGTAGTGTGCCCGGGGTGGCAAGTTACATGCCTGGTCGGTGTTAGGCCCGGGCTCGTATGTTTTTATCTTGTGGCTAGCTGTGTCGTAGGATACGGCGGTGTCCGATGAGCGAGAAAGTGGGGTGTGGTTCGGCCACGTGTCCGTGGCCAGTTTCTTCGTGACGCGCTCCTTCGTGGCAAGTTTCTCGGACATCGGCGAGATGAGGTAGAGGGAGGAGGAGCATCCCGGCTCGGCCGGGGGTCCTCGCACCGCGTATATGCACTAGTCGGCAGAGGATCGGGAGACATCCCAGTGCCGTTACAAGTATATTATCGGCCTCTCTTTATGATGTGTATGCACCGATTGACCCAGTTCCACTTTATCATATGTTACGCCCTTTGTTGCCGCAAGTTTGGGATAGAGCTCGAGTTGATTAAACCTTTTGGGGTTCTACGCATGAGTTGGTGATCCGGTTATAGCTAGGCGAGTATACCGGGGCTGTGTTGTTATAGTTTGTGACCGCCATACCGTAGCAGACCTGATTGAGTTAGATATGATTGATTTTGATGTCATTATGGGCATGGACTGGTTGGCTTCTTGTTATGCTAATGTTGATTGCAGGACAAAGATAGTTCGATTTCAGTTTCCCGATGAGCCAGTTCTTGAGTGGAAAGGTAATATCGTTTCGCCGAGGGGTACGTTTATTTCCCACCTTAAGGCAAAGAAGATGATCAGAAAAGGGTATATTTTTCACCTAGTTCGAGTTCAAGATGTGCGGGCAGAGTCGCCGACTCTTCACTGCGTCACTCGTGATTAATGAGTTTCCCGAAGTGTTTCCGGATGAGCTCTGCATTCCCCCGTAAAGTGGAGATTGATTTTACCATTGACCTATCGCTAGATACTCACCAATATCTATTCCTCCTTATAGGACGGCACCCGTAGAGTTGAAAGAATTGAAGGAGCGGTTGAAGGATTTGCGTGAGAAGAATTTTTATTAGGCCCAGTACATCACCGTGGGGAGCACCGGTATTATTTGTAAGAAAGACAGATGGCTCTTTGCGAATGTGTATTGATTATAGGCAATTGAATAAAGTGACTGTAAAGAATAAGTATCCGCTCCCGAGGATCGATGATTTATTCGATCAGTTGCAAGGCGCCAAGTATTTCTTGAAGATAGACTTGAGATCGGGGTACCACCAGGTTAGGGTGAAGGAGGAAGACATTCCGAAGATGGCACTCCGGACTAGATATGCCCACTATGAGTTTCGTGTTATGTTGTTCGGGCTAACTAATGCCCCAGCCATATTCATGGATTTGATGAATCGCGTATTCAGGCCCTTCTTAGATTTGTTCGTGATTGTGTTTATAGATGATATTCTGGTTTATTCGCCGTCAGAGGGTGATCAGGCGCAAGTAACATCTACGAACAAAGGCTTGGAATTCTTCGAGGCAGTAGAGCCGGTATGCCAAGTTTTTCGAAGCGCGAGTTCGTTGAACTCGTGGCTTTTTTGGGTCACATTATTTCGAAGGAAGGCATTAGAGCGGGGATGCCCAAAAGATTGGAGGCCGTGGAAGAATTGGCCAAGGCCCACGGCACCAACAGAGATACGTAGCTTCTTAGGCCTCGGCGTGATATTATGTGGTTCGCAGAGTGGATTTTTCTCTCTTTCTTGCCCCAATCAACTAAGTTGACCGTAAATCAACTAAGTTAGCAAAGCGCGCTTGTGGAGTAGCAGTTGTGACGTTGAAGGATAAGTTGGATTTCAAAGACCAGCTTCTTGGACTTTTCGTACATGAAGATGGCTATGTGGTATATTGCGATGCTTCAGTGTCGGATTGGCCGTGTGTTGATGCGTTAAAGACGGTAAAGTGATCGCTATGCTTCTAGACAGCTTGAAGAAGCACGAGAAGAATTATCCAACCCATGATCTTGAGCTAGTGCGTGATTCATGCTTTGAAAATATGGAGGCACTACGTATACGTGTCCATGTTGATATCTATACCGATCTGCGCAGTCTCCTAATACATCTTGCTGTATGACTTGAACTTACGTCAGCGGGATGCCAGAGTTGCTAAAGGATTATGATATGGATATTCTGTACCATCCTGGGAAAGCTAACGTAGTAGCCGATGCCCTTAGTCATAAATCCATGGGTAGCTTATCATATGTGCCACCAGAGAAAAGAGAAATGGGAAGTTCATTAATTAGCTAGCCTCGGAGTTCGATTGATAGATTCAGGTGATACAGTGGTTTATCGTTCTCACACAAATGTGTCATCTTTAGTAGAGATAAAGGAGCGCGGTGATGAGGATTCGTTTTAGTTCATTACCGAGACACGCACTCATAAGGAAAGACACTCTTTGGATTACAGGAGACAGAGTACCCTTAACATAGAGGTAGATTGCGCGTCCCTAATGTGGCAGTGGCTTCGTCAATGTTATGGGGAAGCACATCACTCTCGCTATTCTATTCACCTGTGCTCAACAAAGATGTACCATGATATCAAGGAAGTTTATTGGTGGGATTGGTATGAAAAGAGATATAGCGAATTTGTCGCTCAATGTCCAAATCACAAGAAGTCAAAATAAAGAGCACCGTAAGCCCTTGAGTGTCTGTCATGAAAGCTGCGGGAGATTCCGACATGGAAGTGGGAGGTAGTTATTATGGACTTTATTAGTTGTGGTTGCCCGTACTCGCCGAAAGTGTGATTCGATATGGTCATAGTTGATAGGCTTACAAAGTCCCCATTTTCTCACTCGTCGAACTACGGCGCACCGAGGATTACGCGAAGCTTTATCTTAAGGAGATTGTACGACTTCATGGTGTTCCTACACCATTATTTCGTATAGGGGAGCACAAACACACACAAATTCGGACGTCTTTTCACAGTAGGATCGGGGACTGTCAAAGTGAGTCTTAGTACCGAGTTTCATCCGCACGGATGATAAGGGAGTGTACTAGGCGTACACTTTAGGATAAGGGCAGAGCTTGTGTGATTGACTTCCAAGGTAGCCGGGATGATCATTTGCCTCTTATCGAGTTTGCCTATGTCAGCTACCATTCCGTATTCAAACGGCTCCTTATGAGGCCTTATATGAGCGGAGACGTAGGGTCGCCCATGTGATGCTTTGATGTCAGAGAATCGCAAGAGGCCTAGACTTAATTTAGCAAGCAAAGCTGATAAGGTGAAAGTGATTCGAGAAAGATTGTTACCGCCTTCGTAGTTGACAAACTTATATGGATAATCGGCGACGTAAGCTAGAGTTTGAGATAGCGATCGGCATTCCTAAAAGTTTCGCCTATTAAAGGAGCGATGATGTTTCACAAGAAGTAAGTTGAGCCCCTCGATATTAGGCTATATAAGATCATTCGTATCGTGGGCACGGTGGCATATGAGCCAGAATTGTCTTTTGAGTCAGAGTTTGCACATCCGTGATTTCACGTGTCTACGTTTTCCGTAAATGTATCAGAAATCCTTCAAGAGTTGTACCAGTGGATGATATCCAGGTGACTGGGCAGTTATCATACGAAGAGGTTCCAGTGGCATATGGATGTGTGCGGTGTTCGTCAATTACGAACCAAAGAACGTAGCTTCACTTAAAGTTTTGGCGTGATAACAAGAATGTCGGGCGAGGACTCGGGGAAGCAGTAAGAGGCAACGAAGATTAGCACCCGCATTTTTTTCCGGTGAAGACAGAGGTTGGGCCGAGGCATCATCACCCCAGTATTGTTCAATTTTTAGTTATCGTGATTGGTCATGCGAGGCCATGGTATTGTATGTTGTATTACGTGGCCCGTGCGGCATCGTTCGTTGTCAAAGCAGTTGACGTGTACATATATAGGGAAACTCTCATAAAATTTTTATAGCCCATGATTGTTTCGATTCCTATGGAGAATGTTACGCCTCTCGTTCGCCGTAGTAGAACCTATGGTTTCATAGTTCAAGTATGCCCTTGGAATTGAGACTCGTGTCCAAGTTTTTGGAGATAAAAAGTGCCTTACCCCGCGTGCAAAGATACCGCGAGGTGACTCCTGGCAATTTATAGAGTTAGAAGTTGAATTAATCGAATCGACGGGATCCGAGCCGAATTCGAGAATTGGCAGACACCCACCACCGTCGACGGCCATCGACATGTGGTTCCGGCAGCCTGAAAAAATGAGGGTCGCACGGGTCGTAGTCGCACGATGCCGTCGACATGTCGACGACCCGTCCGTCAAACAGCACCGCTGGAGCTTTTTAATTCCGAGTATAAATATATGGCCCTATTTCTTATTTTCTCTCTTCCAAATCAAGAAAACCCTAGTATATTCACTCCCAATATTTCCCATCATATTAGTGAAGATTTGGCAAGATCCGAACCCCATAAACCCGAGCTTGTAAATAAAAAGGTTGATTCTAGGGTTTCTTCAAGGTATGTTAATGGTTTCTACCCTTGTATTTGAGTTAATTATCAAGAGTTTTAGTGATTTTAAGTAAAGAGAGGGTATTTGTGGAAGTGGTAAGTTGATGAGGGGCAAGGTAGTGATTTAAGGCTATTTTAAGAGATGATTAGGGATGAATTTGAGTGTATATTTATGTATAAGTGTTGTTATTATTTTTGTGGTTGATGTTGGATTGCATGGGAAGTGATGGTCATGTTTATGGAATGAAAGGCTGCCTATAATTTGTCAAGCTCTATTCGTATTTAAAATTAGTAAGCGAGGTAAATAGTCCGATTAAGGCTTACTATCCGATTATAGACTTACAAGTTCGAGAGGTAGAAGCTGGACGACTGGGTATACTTCATAGAGCAGCAAGGCTATCTTTATTTCTTTTGGTACGACCTTATGACGTGAACCGAACGAGTAAGAGAGCTTCCATATTACTCTACTCTTAGCATACATTAAGAGTACTTCGCCTTTAAAATGTTCCCGTATTCCGTCACATCATTCCTTCGTTCATGGGTCTTGAGATTTCTTATATACTTACGTTATGCATAGTTCATTCGAGATATCGGAGATAGTACCCTCATGTCACCCGAGAGTTCTATGTATTCATTTCATTTATGTATTGTATCCATATTCATATGCATATATTATTGACGTGACCGAAGGCGTTATATACGCACTATTATATTATTATATATGGATCGGGCCGTACGTTCCTCGGCACCATTATATTATTATATATGGATCGGGACGTACGTTCCTCGACACTATTATATGATATATCGATCGGGCTGTACGGTCGATGACACTATCAGTTAAACTATGACCTATATATATACATGAGCATGATTATCATTGAAAGCATGCATATTATGCAGATATACACAGATACTAGTTCATACAAATACATACAGATAGTCATTTCAGTTTATGAGTTCAGATTATATTCATGATTCTCATATATACATGTTGTTCTTATGCCTTTCATACTCAGTACATTATCCGCGAATCCCCCCTCTCGGGGTACGCTTTATGCCCGCAGTTCGTGTAGACCGACAAATGGTCCGGCTTAGCAGACTTCTATCCAAAGAGCGGTGGTCGCTCTCCATTGATCCTGAGTTGCGCCTATTTTGGTATACAGCCCTTTTGAGATGTATATGCATATGGGTATGACGGGGCTCTGTCCCGTCCTTTCTACAGCTTTCATTCAAGTAGAGGTCCGTAGACCGTCGTATGTATTAGTCAGATGATGTAGCCTCATTGGCTCCCATTCTTTTGTGTACAGTATATGTAGCGGCCTAGCTGGCTTGCTTTGTTCTTAAATATGTATGTGTGTATACAGATTGTACAGAGTTTTTGATGTTTTCCTTTCATGAGATCAGTTTATGCCATTTATGGGCCCTTGATGTTCAGTATGGTTCAGATATGTGTTTAGGGGTGTTTGGTCGCTAGAGGTCAGACACTCATCACGACTCATCGGTTTGGGTCGTGACAAGATCATTCTGTGTTTTATCGACATTCTACTCCAGATTTGAGTATTTATTTGGTGTTTTATGTTGACGATATCCTTATAACTGGCAATGATCAAGATGGTATCACTAATTTAAAGCAACTTCTCTTTCAAGCATTTCCAGACTAAAGATTTTAAAAGCATCAAGTATTTCTAGGTATTGAGGTTGCCCAATCCACGTCAGGTATTTTTATTTCGCAACGCAAGTATGGCTTAAACATTCTTGAGGAGACAGGAATGATGGGATGTAGACCCATTGACACTCTTTTGGATCCGAATGCTAAACTCCTGTCAGGACAGGGGAAGCCACTTAGTGATCCTGGAAGCTATAGGCGGCTGGTTGGTAAGTCGAATTATCTCACAAAGGACTAGACCCGACATTTCATTTCGAGTGTTGTAAGTCGAAGTTTATGGATTCTCCCCGTGTTAGTCATTGGGATGCGGTTTATCCGCATTCTCGCGATATATTAAGTCACCTCCGGTGTAGCGGACTTTCAAGATCGAGGCCGTAGGCGCATCGTTAGATATACAGATGTTGATTATGCAGGATCACTTTCTGATAGACGTTCTACATTCGGATATTGTGTGTTAATACGAGGTAATTTGGTGTCCTAAAAAAGTAAGAAACAGAGTGTTGTTGCTCGATCTAGTGTTGAATCAGAATATTGAGCAATGGCTGTAGCAACTTGTGAGCTAGTTTGGATTAAGCAATTGCTCAGAGAACTAAATTTTGGAGAAATCAATCAAATGGAACTTGTGTATGATAACAAAACAGCCCTTCATATCGCATCAAATCCGGTATTTCATGAGAGGACTAAGCACATTGAGATTGACTGTGACTTTGTCAGGGAAAAGAAACTCTCCGGAGATATTGTTACTAAATTTGTGAAGTCGAGTGACCAGCTTACGTATATTTTCACCAAGTCACTCAGTCGTCCTCGTATTAGATACATCCATAACAAGCTCGGTACATATGACTTGTATGCACCAGCTTGAGGGAGAGTTTTAGAATATGAATAGGAATAAGATTTGGATATAGTATCCTACATGAAAAAGTATTAGAATATAGTGTCTATAAATATGGCTCAATGTAATAATGTAGATAGACAATTCAATAATAATATTTTCTCCCATATTTTCTCACACCATCATTACTAACAAGCATAAATGTTTCATTTTTTTTAATCAAATAGTATATTTATATTGTTAAATTTGTTTTTATTTTCTAATATTTAGTTACTTTCTTATTTGAACAGTTTATTTATTATTTTTTAAATAAATGCATTATGTGTTAGGCAATGCTATAATAGTATAGTTATCACAAAATATACTCTTTCCCAGAATAGGATTTAAGTACTGATTGTATAGTTATTAAAATATGTTCTCCTTCTTAGAATAGGACTTTAACCCTACAGTTGTATAGTTATAAATATTCCTATTGTATCATTGAAGAAAGACAGAAAAATAATTCTGATAATATCTTGTTTCTCTATCATGGTATATAGAGTCACCGTCTAATTTTTTTCTCGTGCTTTATATTCCTGTACACAGTTACTTTGCTACCTTCTTATATTCCTTTTGTGCTCTCTGTTTTCTCTGCACAGGTACCTTATAAATCTTTTTTCCTCTCTATCGTATTTTATCACTCAATGGATTAGAAATCATCCTCGCACTATTTGCTCTCCACCAATTTTGCTTTATGGGAATGCCACTTTGCAATATTTGTTCAAGGTAAGGGCCTTTTTGAGTTGTCAGATGGTTCTACCACCAACAGATTCAAAAGAGTTGGCTCTCTAGAAAATGAATGACGCAAAAGTAATCGCTTGGATTTTGAACTTGGTACATGCTGACATTGCTATGGGACTTAGACCATTTAGTCGTGCTACTAAGATGTGGCTCCACCTTCGCCTGGAGTCTATCAACAAAGCAATCTCGCACGAGAGTTTGAGCTGGAGCAAAACATTGACGAGTATATACAGGGGGAAAAGAGTGTTCGCTCTTTTTTCACTGGCTGGCAATCCTTCTGGTCAGAATAGGATCAATTTTCTGGCTAGAATATGTCTACGGCAGGGCTCAAGGAAGTCTTGGAAGAACAACAGAAGACAAGGATGGTGCAATTCTTAATGAAACTCAGGCCTGAATGCGAGTCGATTCGTAGCAGTTTGTTAAATAGAGAAGTCACTCCTGCTCTGGATGTTGGCAGCCGTCTTACGTGAAAAGACTAGGCTTGGAACTTAGGCCGCCATGAAGTCCACATCATTACCCGTTGCTACATTACTTGCAGAAAAATCAGATGTTGTTGCTTTGGCAGGAAATACTAAGCGAGGTGTCCAGCGCTATGAATGCCATGACTTTGGTCACATAGTAGCCAATTGTCCCGAGAAGAAAAAGTATTGTGCTTATTGCAAGATTACTGGCCATTATATTTCGGACTATCGTAGTCGTGCAAACCGGTCGCGACCTACTCACCAAGCATATCAGACAGATGTCACTACACCATCTGGTTACTTTTTTACTGGTAGTGATCTCGAAAGACTAATTCGAGATTCTATAGCAACTGCCCTCCCCAGTGCCATTTCAAGTGCACTCTCGACATCTTCTTCAGGTACAATTAATTCTATTAAATCAACTTGGCATCTAGATTTAGCTGCTTCCAATCATATGGCGGGAGATTTGTCTCAATTTTCTTCGTTATCTAATGAAGTTTTTAAACATGTTATTCATATGGCAAATGGATACACATTGCCCGCGTCGGGTATTGGTGCTGTTGGGAATCTGTCTAACGTTCTTTATGAAACAAATTTGAAAGCTAATTTGGTTTTAGTTGGTCAACTAGTTGATTGTGTTATGAAATTCTCACCCAACGATTGTGTTATTCAGAATCTGATAACCAGGATGATCATGGCCACGGGGCGTAGAGTTGGCAGAATATTTCTACTAGAGTCGATTCATCGTCATTTGCATCATTGTTTTCTTCAAGTTTCTGCAGCAGATGTTACTCGCTCGATTAAGTTGCTCATTGTTGGGCGTAATAGGATGGGTCATCCTCATTCTTCTTAGCTTTGGCACATGCTTAAATCATTTCTTTCAGCAGCACATGGCATCCATTCCAATCTCCCTCTGTCATGTTCTAATTGTGCAGGCTCAAAAATCACAAGCTTCCTTTTCCATCCCGTTCATCTGCTTATGAAGATCTGTTTGATTTAGTGCATAGTGATGTTTGGGGTGTTACGGTCCGCTTTTACGCTCGCGCATAAAAGGTTCTCATAACTTTGGCTCTTTGTCGTGAACAAACAGAGTCGATACCTAATTTATTGAATGGGAATTAGGAAACCAATTTAAAGATTAATTATTGAAAACGTTTAAATAAAATCCAGAGAACGGGTAAGGGTTCTGGTGATCCCCCGAGGAAGGTTTTAAGCACCTCGGTATTAAGGATCCGCCCAATATGATTTACCTACGGATCTAACATTTTATGGCTAAAAATTTGTATAACTTGTTTTGTAAAATGTGTTTAAATAGTCATATGTATAAGGTTTGAAAGAAACATTTTTTATTTGAAAAATGAGCTTTAGAGGTGTTTTACTTTTGAAAAAATCATTGTGTTTAGCATTTCCATTACATCGTTAACTCAACGAGTGAATTAACTCATAATTTAGCTAATCAGAAGAAAGGGAGCCGCTAATGAATTCACTTGTTTATAACTCAAAAGATATGAATGATCCTTAAGTTATTTATCAACAAGCGCTTTAAGAATTTCCTTGTTTTAAATAACTTGGAAAATGTATGTAACATCCCGAAGTTTATTTAACAAGTATTGGATTGTAACTTCGAGAAAAGAAAAAAAAAACCACTTAAAGGCTTGTTTTCTGAAATCTTTGAAACCCATGCCTCAATTCTTTACGTGTAAAACCTGGAAATTTGGTACTTATTTTGAAGCACCACATGTTGTTTGTTCGAGAAAAGGAAAAAAAAAAAAAACGTTTCTAGCCACATAACGAATATGTTTTCATCTCTTAAATCTCCTGGTGATCATAGAACTCATTTTGAAAGAAAAATTGTTCCATTCGATTTTGCACTTTTCCGATCGTTTCAAAACAACAACGATAATAAGGAAAATCATTTCATTATTTGACCGAATATGTTCCTCACGTCCTGCTTTTGGGATTCATCTATGTTAAGCAAAGTAAAACAAAGTAAAATGTTATGTCAATTTTACAACACAAATACACAACAAAATGAGGTAAAGCATGAGAGAAAAAGTTTAGCTAATTGGGCTTAGCCCATTTCCGCTGCTGCTACTGGTGGTCTGCTGCTCGTCTAGTATTAATGGGCTGCTGAGGCTGACTCGAAGGATCGAAATTATGTTGGGCTTGGCCCAACACCGAATGTGGGATATGAAGAGTCCGTTGAACTCGAATGAGGGAGTTATGCATAAAATGAAAAAAAAAAAAAAAAGAATTAGCAATGAACAATGAGATCTTATCACTTAATTGAGTTAAACTATATCAAATACATATATTTCATCTTTTTAAATACAGTAACACATGTTTAAGCAGGTTTCAACAATTAACAATCTCATGGATACGTAGAAAACTAATGTAGCTGGGCAAACGTGATACGTCCCATAGTAGACATAAGGAATGTGAGTGTGGACAAAAATGATCCGTTCTATACTAAACATAAGGAATGCAAAGCTTGTATAGTTTTCTATTTATGAACAAAAGGAACCAAGTGTTGGATAAAAAAACATAACTCTTGAAGACACAAAACACCCTCACAACCAAATTTAACACCAGGTAAGGATTATTGAACAAAAATGAAAGAAAAATATGCATCTCTCTTAAGAATCATTCTGGGAAAAAGCAAGCTAACTAGGCAAGGAAAATTAAATCTCTAAACCACATTTGATACCTTGACTCAAAAACATGTATTCATGGAAACAGTAAGCAAGGCCAACATTTATATCTAATGATGAACCTGGGAAGTAAGCCAATACAAACATAGAGAAACCAAAAAAATTTAAAACAATTCTTGATGCCTTCATATCCAAAGGATGGTTCACACAAAAAAGAAGCAAATTTGACTTAAAATTTAGCCTCACGGTAAAAGAAAGCAGGGAAATTAGTTGATTATTTGAGACATTTGATAAAACCAAAAGGGAAGACTTCTAGCCTAAACAGATTTTAAGAGACAATTACCACTTGATTTTTAAAAATCCATTTAACTGTTGGTTTGCAATTGACAAAGTTCTTGACATGATTTCACATGCGAAGAGGAAACTAGCATTCACAACTTAGAGAATTTTATTTTTTATTTTTTATGGCATGGAATAAAGAGGAAACTTTAACTAAGCCACTGTGACTTTCCAAAGATTGTGTGGCATCACACTCAAACCAAGAGTCTTAACAAAACAGAGACATACATGTAAGGCTAATATCCAAACTAATTAACCAGCTTGGAAAAAGGTATTTTAGGTGTTAAAGAAAGATCAACAACAACAATAAACATTTGAACTTGCTGGAAAGCTTTTAAGATCTAAAAACATGGACCCTTCACACATATATTTCATTCAACTCATGTGGAGATAACAATAGATTTCCTATAGCAGATTGTTTTTATGGAAGCAGACTACTCATTCATAAGGTGTTTATCTAAAAGAAACTAGTCAATATGCAAATGTAACATCCCATATTTCGCCTACTAAATCAAAACTTCAGAAGAAGTGGGACGACATGGAGGGTTTGACTGAAACCAAGATTATGAACATACATACACAAATGGATTTCAAACAACATCAGAACACAATTTTTTATATCCGTAATGCGATAAACAAGCAATGTTCCATTACACAGGGAATCAACTATCAAACAGTAAACTTAACATACAAATTAAACTAAGCTAATAACAGAACTGAAAATGCACAGAACTAAAAGTAAAACGAGGATGAAAATGAGCAGCGACGAGCCTCGAGGATCAATTTTCACCACTGAACTTTCAACAACGATAAGGTTTTACTTTGAGCCAAACACTCGCAAACCAGAAAGCAAAAGCTTAAATTTTCGAATCGCACTCCTCAAGATGAAATACTTGACTTTGAGTCAAAAAACTTAGGAATTGTGGTCTGGAAATGAGGAGTGGGGCTCCCCAAAAGGTAGGTTTTTGGACAAAATCAACGGTGTGGGTCTGTTGAATTCGAAATTTGAATTTGACTATTGAATTGAAGAAAATTTGAGGTCCACGATAAGACAACGACCATTAATGCTCTCTGTCTATGGATTGTACCCGAAAAGGGAAAAGGGAGATTACCGTTGTAGGTTGTCGATGCACCGAGAAAAACATCACTGCCCTAAATGGGCGAACAAGACCTGAAAATGACCAAGGCTTGCTGAGACACGAACCATTAACTGTGGCTTTGCTGGGTTAGCCTTCATCGTGTTCATTTGCTGTGTGTTTTGTGAATGAAGAGCAAATGAGTTAATTTAGCTGGGCCCAGTTTAATGTTGTTGGGCTGAAGGGGATTTGGACGAAAAACCAAGCTGTTGAGGGGTCCAAATCATGGTTAAGACTAATATTGTTGAGTTTTTCAACAACAAAGGAATTATAGCCCAACACACCTTTCCCTTATACTCGAGAACAAAATGACATCGTTGAAAGGAAGAATCGATATGTTACGGAAACTACATTGGCTCTTTCGGGTACGTCTAATATGCCAAAGAGGTTCTGGCCCGAAGTTGTACATACTTCAGTTTATTTGATTAACAGAAAAACTTCCCCATTCATTGGCAATGAGACTCCGTACTTCAAATTATTTCACAAGAAGCCTGATTATTCTCACTTGCGAGTTTTTGGTTGTGTTTGCTTTGTCCATCTTCCAGCATATGAACGGCATAAGCTTTCGGCAAAGGCAGCACAATGTAGTTTTGTTGGCTACAGTGACACGCAAAAGGGGTATCTCTGTTATGATGCATTTCGTCATCAACTCCTAGTATCTAGACATGTTATTTTCTTTGAGGATTAGTTTTCAACCCAATTCTAAAAAGCATGCTTCAGAATCTGTTTCTTTTTCGTACAAGTGTGATAATGTGGTAGTTACTGATCCTCCGTTTGACCCTCCAGAACAACCCGTGAACTATGATAACAATGATCTCCAGCTCTCCTCTCCTTCCAGTATTGACTCTTCATCCTCATCCTCAACTTCGGAGGAGGATTCATCCCGTTCGGTTACTCCTCACGCCGGTCTGAAAAGACAAACCGTCATGCTCCTGAACTAACCGGTTACTCTCCGGGGAAATTTGGTAAGTCCTACGCCATGCATACCACATTACATTCTGTTAACGTACCTATATCTTACTCAGACGGCTCTACACAAGCATGTTGGAAAGAGGCGATATTGGAAGAGCTTCGTGCATTAAATGAGAATTATACTTGGGACTTCGTTGATAAACCAGATGGTATTCCATTAAACTTAAAGCAGATGGTACAATTGATCGCTACAAATCTCGATTGGTTGCTCAAGGGTACAAACAGGAGTATAGGGTGGATTATGAGGAGACTTTTGCACCTGTTGCTAAGATGAAAACGTGTCACGACCCAATTTCACTAAGTCTTGTGGGCACCTACCTTTCCCACCTCGGTAGGCGAACCCTTAACTCAACATTCACAAATAATAGAAAAATAGCGGAAGAAAGTAAATAACGTAAGTCTCACGATAATAATATAAATAGGTGCGGAAGTAAAAGTATCTGGTCTGGTCATACAAGAGCATCTAATCCAAATACTACAAGTCTGAATAATAATACATAAACAGTCTCAGAATCATGTCTCAGAATGGAAAGCAAGACATAAATGATAGGAAGAGTATTCGGGCAGCGAACGTCCTCATGCTCACCCTGAAGAGACTCGAATCAGCAATCCTCAAGTATCAGCCACGAGGGGTAGAAGTAGATCCAACCTGGTACTCTGCATTCATAAAAGAATGTAGCAAGTGTAGGTCAGTACAAACAATAAATACTGGTAGGTATCATAGGCCGACTAAGACTAGCTAATGTATATAAAGACAACAAAGCAAGATAAACACATAAAATAACAAGGTACAAGTCAACACGAATCCATAACCACAATATAAGTCATCACCTATGTTATAGCATCTAAACCCCACTGTGCCAAGTCTCAGTATAACTATTCTGAACCAGTATATCACAATCATATCAGAACCATATCGCAACATACAAAGAGGTACAATGCAATGCAATAATGTATGAATGATGAATGCAATGCAAATGCACCGTACATATATACTCCGTCCTATGGAACATCACATCTCGACAGCACAACTCATGGAAGACCCGCGAAGTCCATGTGCTAGCCACTTCGCACACAGCCCAGAGATGACACCTTCCCACCTATACGCCTCGTATCATTCATTCCACACACAACCCAGAGATGACTCGATATAAGGTGTTTTGATGAATGTATTCACTTCTCCTTTCCCATCCCTCGCTACCATCGCGATCACGATATCAATGTATCATGAAAATTAGTACGAATACGATGTAATGTAATATCAATAACCAATTCAATCCCAAATAGTACCAAACATGGCACACAAGTAATATCAATAACTAGGCTACACAATAAGCCATAAATGGAATCACATTTCTCATCTCAATATCAAATCAAGTGAAGTACCGCAATATCATAGTCATCATCTATCACCAATCACCAATATGCGATGTCTCAACGTGGCAACGAGCTAATAAGTAAATAGAACAAGATAAGTAACAGCGCAACGGGGTGGCTAGCCCCCAAATCATACAAAAAGGCCCAACCTAAGACAATATCCAATCCAACTTCATACCCGAAGGTTTACTTGCATTCTCCGACAATATCATCTAAACATGCGCCACATTGTCGAAGTCTTACCATAAGGTAAATAGTAACCTACGGAAAGGAAAATTTGAACAACAAGGTCTCCAATAGTCAAACCTTGGTCTTTCCCTTCCATAGAACCTCGATACAATGGAAGTCTAGTCATATCTGAATTATGAAATTAGAATCAAGAAGAAACATCATTCAAACCTTGCTTCATTCAGGGCCAAATCGACCTATGGAATCGGGTTTATGAACTAGAAAGATGGAATGAGGAATCTATAGGTCTCAACATGAAATTAATGTTCTAGGTGATCAATTCCCATAAAATATAATCTTGAAGAACTAACAAATCACTTAAATACGGATTCTAGGCAAAACCCCCAAATTTGGGTATGAACCTAACTTCGATTTCATAAATTACTTTAATTAGGAACGAATCATGCAATAATAGATTCTAATCGTCAATTCCATGCTTAATGAAGCTAACCCAATCAATAATCCAAGATTTAATAGCCTAGAATGAAGAACCCACAAAACCCTCTTTCAATCTACCATTTCTTAAGGAAACTAGCATGCTTAATAGATTCCTAAGGTGAATAATGTAACACGGAATGGAAAGGAAGGTGAAGGAACTTACCACAATGATCTTCTATAAATAACAACCTTGAATGCTCCCAAAAAGCTCTAAAGTTGGAGTGGTATTGAAAGAAAGACTTAAGGCTTTTAACACACATTTAACGAATCTAATTGCCCGCCACCCGCATCCACGCTCATATTAGCACTTCAGCGGTCCCGGTCCCGCTTCCGCGATCCACCAGAATTTCACATGGCCGCTACGGCGGCGGGGCCCGACCTGGCGTGCCGTGCCGCCCGGTCTGGTGCGCCGTAGCGGGCACCAGACACTAGAATCTCCCAAGTTTCACTAATTCAACCTGAAATCCCAACTATCACTCGAGATCATCTGCTCACAAATCATATATGTAGACATCCATAAAAACACGCTACGAACGCACTCGTGGCCTCAACATTCCCAACAGAGGTCTCATTGACCGAGTCAACCCCCGATACCTCAAAACTAACTTTCCAACCCAAGTCCCAAAATGCACCGGAGTGCATTGGGAACTGAACCGAATATACACACAAGTTCTAA
The DNA here is from genome assembly GCF_029784015.1 of Lycium ferocissimum. Taxonomy (NCBI): domain Eukaryota; kingdom Viridiplantae; phylum Streptophyta; class Magnoliopsida; order Solanales; family Solanaceae; genus Lycium; species Lycium ferocissimum. The sequence goes on from NC_081344.1 coordinate 27,416,249, forward strand.
AAGACCATCCGGATCTCTCGGAATTGATGGATTCCCGAAAAAGGTCCGTTTACCTAAAATTCAACTTTGAGTCAACTATTTTTCGCTTTAAGCCCAAATTTCTCACCAAGTCGCCCAAATTATATTCAAAGACCTCGGGAAGCGTGTCAACAATCCCCTCTAGTCAAGTGTGAGCTAACAAAGCTCAAAAAAGGGTCAAAAGCACCGAAAAGGCTACAACGACCAAACGACCAAATGGGCCGTTACAAAGCGGCACAGACATTGTTGACCGTGGCTTCAATAAAAGGCTGGACCTTACATTAGATGGATATCAAAAATGTGTTTCTCCACGACAACCTGTAAGAAGTTGTGTTTATGAAACCACCACCTGGATGTGTTCTGCTGAGATCAAATGCAGTTTGTTGTCTTTAGAAATCTCTCTACGACTTAAAACTGGCTCCCCGAGCTTGGTTTGATAAATCTCGGTCCACGATTCAAACTACGGTCTTGTCTCAAGTTCTTCAGATCCTTCCTTGTTTCTTCGTACTTGGCCGATAAGTATCACAATACTTCTCATTTATGTTGATGATATCATTATCACAAGAAATGATCCAGGGAATATTACTAAGTTGATAGAATTCTTCCATACCTCATTTAAGATTAAGGACTTGGGACGAATGACATACTTTCTTGGGCTTGAGGTTTTTATACTTGCCTCTTTGGGATTATGCTTAAACAATAAAAGTATGCGAGTGATCTTGTTGCAACAACTGGTCTTATTGATGACAAGGTTGTATACACCCCCATGGAGATTAATACGAAGTACAATAAGGCTGATGAAGAACCATTCAATGATCCAACATTGTATCGGCAGTTGGTGGGATCATTAAGTTTATCTCACTATGACAAGGCCAGACATATCATATGCAGTACAAGTTCTAAGTTAGTTTATGGCTAATCCTTACCGTGTACATTACACTGCATTACTTCGTGTCATTCGGTATGTTCGTGGTTCTATAGTTGAAGTGTTCTGTTTCGTTCCGATTCTCCTATACGTCTTAAAGGTTATCTTTATTGTGATTGGTGGTTTTCCCGATTCTCGTCAACTTCATTCTTTGGTTGGTGCGTGTTTCTTGGCACGTCAACATTATCTGGAAATGTAAGAAACAATCTCGTACGTCTAAATCATCTACTGAGCCTGCGTATCGGTCTATGTCGGCAGCAAGTTCGAAAATTGTTTGGCTACAACGCCTATTATCTGAGCTTGGTGTAACTTTTACAACTCCTACGGTTTTACATCTTTGATAACACTAGTGCGATTGAAATTGCCATAAACCCGGTGCAACATGAAAACACAAAGCATATGCAGGTGCCTTTGTCATTACATTCAGGAATTGGTCGTCGATCGTCTCATCACTCTACAACTCATTTCTTCTCATGATCAACTTGCCAATTTGTTTACAAAGGCGATGACGCGTGCACCACATCACTATATTATGTCCAAATTGCTACCGTGTGATCACCAGTATCAATTTGAGGGGGGATGTTAGGCAATGCTATAATAGTATAGTTATCACAAAATATAATCTTTCCTAGAATAGCACTTAATTACTGATTGTATAATTATTACAACATATTGTCCTTATTAGAATAGGACTTTAACCCTAGAGTTGTATAGTTATAAATATTCCTATTGTATTATTGAAGAAAGGTAAAAAAGCAATTATGAAAATCTATTGTTTCTCTATCATTATGCACATTCAGATGTTGAAAAAGAAACAATCTTAATAATTTAGTGTTCATATTTAGAGACAATATCTTAATCATTCAGATGTGCATTCAGATTCAGACGTCTTAATTAATGGAAACAAATAAGACCAACTAACTAACTATAAAAACGGAGGTATAAATGATCAGGTTCGCGAAATTAGTTGGTAGACTTTTCTTTTTTCCGCATGTTTCACTTATGCGTGATATTTTCAAATGAACAACATAAAATATGTGAGTTAGAGCTCCATTACAAATGGAGGACACCTTTGGGTAGTGAAAGGTTCCTCTAAGTCTAATTTACCGTGAGTGATGCAGATTGCTAATTTCACGCAAATTTACACTATTCTCTTTTTGAAACTTGTGCATTCTTTGTTTGTTACAAAAAGAAGGTCGTTCAAATAAAATATATTCCATTTACAAAAATAAATAACATTATCTTCTTATTAATTCGTACTAAGAGTCTGTTTGGATTGACTTATTTAGATGTTTTTAAGCCAAAATAGCTTTTAAACACTTTTATATTTTTTGGTAAGATAAAAAAGTGTTTTTAAACATTTATTTTTAAGTCAAAATAAAAAAATAAGGTAAAAGCTATAGTTAAGATTCCTAACTTGTGAGCTTATCTTTGATAAGCCCTAAGTTATAAGCCCATCCAAACAGGCTTTAAAAATGATAACTCTATGTATTTGAAAGCAAATTATTGAACTTTTATTCTTAGTCTCAACTGACAAGCTATGAAACGCTTGAGATCACATGTTTTAATTTTATTAAAAACACTTGATGCACAATTTAAAAGCTTCATGTGTATCGAAATGGAGTAAGTCTTTAAGTAGGCGTTTGGCCATAGGATTTGGGATTTAATTTCTAGTTTTGATTTGAAATCATTATTTGTTTATGAAACTGCATAAAATTTTAACTTCAACTTCAAATCGCAAATTCTATAAAAATTAGGATTTCGCAAATTCCAAGTTGTGATTTCATTTTTTTTAAATGTAAAACTTGACTCATAAGTTTATATTTTATAAAACAAGATTCGTAAGAATATCTACGAACCATATTAACTCTTATCAACTATGTTTATATTTACTCTTATCGGGAAATGCATACTCGACATGAAGAGATTATCCGTACCATGTGAAAGGATTATATTAAAGATTAGTTACACTACAACACATGTTCAATTTTCCTTTTTATTGAACTAAGGTTTGATCAATAAATGTTGTAATTTTTTTTAGAAAGGTCTTCTGGTAGTGTTCTATACTTTGTTATGAACTATGATTTGCTCTTTTGGTAGATTGTATAAGAATTAAGGAAGTTTTGATAATTTTCATAAATTTTGGATTTTCATGTTTATGAGAAAAAATACAACTTAAAAAAAATCTAAATTGCATGTCTTGACAAAATTTTAACTTCAGATCAACCTGATTACAAATCATGTCCAAACGGGATAAATTTACAACACATTCTTAAGAGCAAAATTCAAGAAATTGTTGTTAAGAAATTTTAGATTTTCTTACTATTTTTTATTCCTTCAATCTCAAATTATCTATTGTGTTTCTTTCTTATACGCCCCATAAGAAAATATTAATTACGAGTAGTTATTATTGTACCTTTATTTAAATCTTAAAATATAATCTCTCTTCATTTAATATTTATTTTATTTATCCGTTATCTCCTCATAATTGAGGTATTTATAGTCTCAAGAATAATTACTACACTCCCATCCCCATTTATGTGATGTAATTTGATTAGATACGGAGTGTTAAAAATAAAAGAAATTTTTTGAATCTTATGCTCTAAAATAAAGCAGAGATATTTGGACGGTAAATGTGTTGAAAGTATCTATTACTTTCCCTAAAAATAAAAACAGATAGCATCTGAATTAGTGCCGTTTTCATCGTGCATTCCTTCTATCTTCTAAATGAGACAGACAAGAAGACAGTTAACGTCTTTATCATTGTCCATAAATCCAATCTAATTATCCAATAACAGAAAAAAAAGATCGAACGGTGAATGCCACCACTAAATCACTCATCCAACGGCTCACAATAGACCAAATTATCCTAGCCTACAACAGATATTCAAATCCAACACTAAACTCACAACCCTCCTCTATCTAGAGTTTCAAATCCAAATACAGCATATGGGTTTTCAAGATTCAGTCATATAACACCCAATTTTCCACTAAAGGTGTAAACTTTGTATCTGTAAGTTGCTTCTTTCTATTCTTTCTTGATTTATATAGTAAAATAAATAGTGGGGTTTTGAAAATTTTGGTTATCTAGGCTTATTAGTAGTAAAGTTTGAATCTTGAAAAGTTAGGAATTAGTTATATGGGGAAATCAGGTGGTAGGAAGAAAAAAGGTGGTGTTAGTCAAAATCAAAATCAAGGGGTTGTAGGGGAGAGTCATAATAATAATAAACCTGTTGTTGTTAATGGTACTGTTGATTTGGATCCATCTATTTTCTTGAAAAGAGCTCATGAGCTGAAAGAAGAGGGAAATAAAAGGTTTCAAGCTAAGGATTTTGTAGGTGCTTTACAACAATATGATAATGCTCTTAAATTAACACCAAAGGGGCATCCGGAAAGAGCTGTGTTTCATGGCAATAGAGCGGCGTGTTTGATGCAAATGAAGCCTATAGATTATGATTCTGTTATTTCGGAGTGTACTATGGCACTTCAGGTTCAGCCCCGTTATGTTCGGGCTCTTCTACGAAGGGCTCGTGCGTTTGAGGCTGTGGGTAAGTATGAAATGGCGTTGCAAGATGTGCAAATGTTAGTGGATGTTGATGGGAATCATTGGGATGCTTTGGAGATTGCGGGGCGATTGAGCATGATACTTGGTCCTCGTCAAGACCTTCAGAGCCGTCCATCGCCAGCTGCACTTGGTGCATCTGCAGTGGGTGCAGCCTCTATTGCTGGTCTAGGAGGACCGTGTTTACCTTCTCGATCAATGTCTAAGAAGCCAACACCTTCAGCTGGGGCTTCGGTTGTATCAGTTAATAATAATAAACCAGATAAGCCCTCTCCTGTTATGCCAGCTGAAAATGGTAAAGTTCAGATGCCAAGGGTGGTTTTGAAGCCTTCAAATGGTCCTTCTAAACCTAATCCAGGTCCAAGTAGTTATGAACGGAAGGAGCAGGCTTCTATTGAAGTCCGCAGACCTTCTAAAGATGCTGTAATTCGTTGGAGGCCATTGAAGCTTGTTTATGATCATGATATAAGGCTTTCCCAAATGCCTGTAAATTGCAGTTTTAGAGTCTTGAGGGATATTGTTACGAAACGGTTTGCAATGTCAAAGTCTGTTCTTGTTAAGTATAAGGATGGTGATGGTGATTTAGTAACTATTACCTGTACGGCTGAGCTTAGATTGGCTGAGTCCTGGGTTGATAGTCTAGTATCAAAGGACCCTGACGCAGATGAAGGTGACTCCATTGGGATGTTGAGATTGCATATTGTCGAGGTGAGTCCTGAACAAGAACCAGCTTTGTTGGAAGAGGAGGAAGAGAGGCCTGTTGAGAGCGAGGAGATTATAGCTGACGAGAGCAGATCCCACTCTTCACTAAGTGATTCCGTGGTGGAAACTCTTGACAGTGAGATTAACAAGACAGAGAAGGGCACTACCAAAGAGAAAACGACAACAGAAGATCCCGAGTGTAAGGAAGTTGAGATGGATGATTGGTTATTTGAGTTTGCTCAGTTATTCAGGACCCACGTTGGCATTGATCCGGATGCTCACATTGACCTGCATGAGCTTGGAATGGAGCTTAGCTCTGAAGCCCTTGAGGAGACTGTGACAAGTGAAGCGGCTCAAGCTCTTTTTGACAAGGCTGCCTTAAAGTTTCAAGAAGTGGCTGCTCTGGCTTTTTTCAACTGGGGAAATGTTCACATGTGTGCAGCGAGGAAGCGAATGCCAATTGATGATTCTGCTACAAAGGAAGAGACGATGGCTACTAAGCTTCAAGCAGCATATGACTGGGTGAAAGAAAAATATTCACTGGCAAAAGAGAAGTATGAGGAGGCTCTCTCGATTAAACCAGACTTTTATGAGGGATTGCTGGCATTAGGGCAGCAGCAATTTGAAATGGCAAAACTTCATTGGTCCTTTGTCTTGGCTAAAAAAGAGGACCTGTCAAATTGGGATCCGACTGAGACGCTTGCTCTATTTGAAAGTGCAGAAGAGAAAATGAAAGCAGCAACTCAGATGTGGGAAAAGCTGGAGGAGCTGAGGGCTAATGAACTAAAGGATCCTAGTGCTAGCAAGAAGGATGAACTACTAAAGAGAAAAAAGAAACCTGAAGGTGAGGTGTCAGCTACAGGTGAAATTTCAGCTGGTGAAGCTGCACAGCAAGCTGCTGTAATGCGATCTCAAATACACTTATTTTGGGGTAATATGCTTTTTGAGCGGTCTCAAGTTGAATGTAAATTGGGTTTGACTGGTTGGAAGGAGAACCTTGATACTGCAGTTGAACGATTTAAGCTTGCTGGAGCTTCTGAAATTGACATCGCAACCGTTCTGAAGAATCATTGTTCCAATGAAGAACAAATGGTTGAGAACCTCAAGACTGAAGGGAATGATAATCCAAATGACCAGACTGATGCTAGTAAAGCTTAGGCAGTGACCTGACACTAATTTTGCAATATTTATTTCTTACAAACATCTATTGAATTCATGAAATCAGAAAATTTTGGCCTTCAAATATCAATTATACATTTAAGTTTTTATGATGAAACGGGAAGCTTGCTGATATGAGACTACAACAACAACAACATACCCAGTGTAATCCCACAAGTGGGGTCTGGGAAAGGTAGGATGTACATAGACCTTACCTCCACCTTTGTGGGGTAGAGAAGCTGTTTCCGATAGACCCTCGGCTCAAAAGAAACGTAGTCAATGCAAGATTGCAAGAAAAATAAGATATCAAAGTATCAAGATACAAAACAATTAGTCATTGAGACTATGGAGTATCAATTAGTCATTTTTCTGTCAAACATTTGTTCTTTGGTTAAGTACTTGAAATATCTTCTCTTATTTTGCTCCCTTTTTGAAGTACATAGTTCGGATTCTGTCTGTTTCATGGCTGATGAGACATTGTTGCTAGCATTCTGGGATAATTGTTACATTAGATAGCAAGTTTGAACTTCTAATGTGTAGCTATTATATTTGCTTTTAAGCATTCTTAAATTGATTCATAGCAAGCCTGCTGCTTTGACTTAGTTGTTCAGACACTAATGTCTGAAATTCTATACGAAGTTCTCTTGTAACTGCTAGAATCCTCTTGAAGTATATGTGCCATTTATCCTGTTATTGTAAATGTACAATTCCTTGTAAGATCACAGATATGATAATTTGACATGCAACAGATGACCATGGGTTATATTTGTTTCATCCAAGATTAAGTTAGCCACCCAATTGTCCATTGTTGAACTAGAACTATATCATTCTACCTGGGATCAGTTTAAGGGTTTGATATGGAAGCTTTTGTTTCTCTGTGTCTGAACCTATATTTTGTGATCCGGTCCATGCGGTAGCATTATCTCAGATCTGTAGATGTTAACAAAATGTGTATGTGGATATGTGAGAACCCTGAAGTCTTTATTGAGTGCGTAAGGCGTAGCAATAACAACCTGGAGATGCTAGGTTCAATTTTCAGCTACAACACTAGGCGTGAACCCATATGTAACTTTGGTGCACGGGATTACTCGATCCCTGTGCTTGTGGGCTATAGTTGAGGTGTGCATCACACTGACCTGGACACCACCCTCATAAAAAAAAATAAATAATAAAATAAAAAAAAATGTGTGGATATGTGGGCTCTTCGTGTGGCCAAGGCTAATGAGCACAAGATCCAACCCTTGTCCTCCATCATTCCCGTTCCTGAGTCCAATTCTTTTTATTAAATCTTTACGTCTTTGGTAGGTTCAATCTATTGATGTTACTTTCAGGTGTTAATCCCTTTAGTTCTGGTAGATCCAGAATAGGCATAATACATAAATATGCTCTCAAACCCTTAGCTGGCAAGTATGCCCTCCAACTTTGGTGTGCACAAGTAGACATCTCAACTTGCATGAAGTTGAATATGTAAACACAAATGCTGATGTGACACATAAATTTTGGAGGTGTCTAGATGATCATTTTGTAAGTTGAAGTTTCAATTGACAAAGTGGAGACAAGTTGAGGTGTCTACTTGTGCACACCAAAAGTTGGAGGGCATACTTGCCAGCTGATCCCAAGTTTGAGGGTCTGTTTATGTATCATGCTTCTAGAATATCATTCTTTTAATTTAATACAAGCAGCTCTGGCTGTTAGGGAAAATGAGAATTGTATATTCGTATGATTAGTGGCGAAATCAGAAATTTCACTAAGTGTGTTCAAGGATGTACAACTTAGCGTCCTTTGCCGACTGTAGCTCCTCTCCTGAATTCTGACGCAGTCCACATACATGATTTGCAGATTTAGACAATTTTAAATAATGTTTCTGGAATCGACATGCCTAATGCTCATTTGCTAGGAGGAAAGAAAGCTAGTAGTGTACTAAATTCTTAGATTCACAAACTCTTTGATATACAAATTCTGACTCCATGTTTGGTTTGGATTGTTAAGATAAATATCTGTGATAAGCATCCGGTAAAAATGATATGTAACCTGCTATTACATGTTAAACTGCAGTGATAATGTTAATATGGTCGGTGACTCGGTGTATATAACGTAAATCTCTTTTATATTAGCCATATTAAATGGGGCTTCAAGGAACATGAATGGATCGAGATGATGATACCATACAACCTTAGTAACGTAAAAAATCCTTAAGAGTTAACCACATCAATGGAAATGGATATCTGGATAATTACAGATATTCACAACGTCGTAAACATTCATAAGTGCTGAAAATTTCCTATATTTTATATTTGATTAAATTTTTACTCAACCAACAAGTTGGATTTCCTTGAGCAGCTTATACATTCTTCTCTATTTTCATTTCTTTTTTACAAGATCTTAAGAGAGCAATACAATAGTTGTAAGCAGAGAGTGTAGAAAGGAAAAACATAAAAGGTGAAACATTCTAGTTAAGTACTAACCAATATCAATTTTTATTGAGAAATGTCTTTACATCAGCTTTATGGTTTTCATAAAGAATCACCACTGGAATCCCCTGAAAATGACACTAGTGATTTAGTGGAAGAAAAAGAGGTATGTGCATAATTTATAGTATCTGTCAAGTTACTATGTCATTCAATCTCCCTTTTAACAAAGGAAACGAGCACTATAAATAGGCATAAAGTATAAAAGCATATTACGATTTTTGAGTTATATACACCGCACTATGAATTTAAATTGTACATGTTAGTACTATTTTTATCAGGTATGTTAGTACTATTTTTATCAGGTTACCTTTATTACCTTGTTAGTGACCTGATTGTACGAATATTTTGATACTGTGTGTAAAACTTAAAACTTAAAACTCAAATACTCAATTGATTAATTTGCTGGGAATCAAATATTTCATTGGAAATCTAAAAACTTTATAATGAACTCCTCTTAAGACATCACACTACCAGAAACAGTACATAAAGAAAACCCAAGTTGCACAAAACAAGAAAAAGCACCCCACTAACCAACATTAACAATTATTACAACATCATTATCTTAGTACTAGACAATCTTTCTTCCCACTGCCATTAATTAGTGTTGTATTAATACTCCATCAAAGTTAACACTTTCTCAAGCAGTTGCTATTGGGCCCAAGTTGACAGAAGTTTCCACAGCCTTCATTGCTTCAAACCTTGGCTCTTTAGCTTGGAATTTGAGACCTGCATATAATTTCATATAGTCCTCAAAAACAAATTTGGGATATGTGACTGTATTCTCTTTTTCTTCCTTCTCCAACAATTCTGGTGCGGGATAAATGACAGCATCACTTCCCGGGTTGTAGAAAGAAGCTAAAGACATTCTGTTTCCATCAGTCTGAGCAATCACCCGGTGCTCCACACTCTTGTACTTTCCATTGGTAATCACCTAAAAGCCATTTAAAACACAAATCAACCAAATAGTAGTAAATTTATGTCTCCTTAGTTTAGTAACTCTACCTTAGTGTAAACCGAGTATAATGTATTGACGAGTTTCACTCTTATAGACTGACACTGTAAAAGAATTAAAGGATAAGTAATTGACAATATTTAGTGGAACTGGTATGATTTGACTTATATGCAAGATTAAATTCTTTTCAAATTGTCAATGTATCATATCATGTTATAGCAGTTTCTTATCCAAAATTTTTTTTTGGTCGGTTACTTATACTTATCTTTTAGGGGATCTGATAGAGTAAATTTTCTCAGGAATGTTAGGGTATAAGGAGCTAATCCGAACTAGTGACCATGAAAATACAGACATGATGCAACATGTTAAATTACATTGAGTATAAAAATTCGGTGGATACCTCAAGTTGGTCACCAAGGTTGATGACAATGGAGTGGCGCATTGGTGGAACATCAATCCATTTGCCATCTTTCAGTAGCTGTAGACCACTGACTTTGTCATCTTGGAATAGAAGGATAATGCCACCAGCATCTGTGTGAGCCCTCAGGCCTTTAATCAGATCAGGTTTTGGACATGGTGGGTAGTTGCTAACTTTGGTGCCAAAAGTAGGACCCTTTGAACCATAAAAGGCTTTCTTCAAGTAACCTTGCTCTAGTCCTAGGTTTTCACAGAGCAAGTCCAACAAGTGCTCTGCTAGTTTCTCCAGTTTATCTGCAAACTCCTTCATGATTTTCCTGTCATGTTTGATGTCAAGTCAGCAACACAAGCACAAGTCATGATAGGTAAATCCAGAGTTCCATCAATATAAAATTATTAATGTGTTTAGTTCAATTTGCAGAAGCAGTCATTGATGTGCCTGTGGTAGACAAAGGCGGAGCCAGGATTTTGAGTGTCTGGGTTCTGAATAAATTATTTATACATATTAAGAAAATATCTTAAAACAAATACAAGGTTTCGCCCTTGGTAGAAGCAAACCCCAAGGAAAAAAATTTCCCTCTAGACTGAGGATAAGGTTAAGCTTATGATATACTTGTGGTCCTAGATATATAGGTTAAATTAGATAAACCATTAGTTGACCGAAAAGTCCCAGATAGTTGGAGCACAGTTTCTGTTTATGTCAAAAACCAAAGATAGTTAATGCAATGGATTGATATATATAAAGAAAAAACAGGGAGATCCTTTGACCTGTAATCATCTTCAAGATCAGGAACTTCTGAGATGTTTGAAACAGGAAGATGTTTCAAGAAGAAGGTACTTTCCCAGTCCAAATCTTTAATTTCAGTTTGAACAGCTTCAAGGCCTTTGCTTGCTACCATTTCTTTGAACCTTTGTTCCATACATTTCTTGTAATGCTCCTTTGTAAACCTCTCAACAGTGTCTAGAAGCTCATGAGAGATCCCATGATTTACCACCTTCATAAATACAAAAGAAAAATAAGTTTGCAAACTAGAGATCTTTTAATGAGTTTAAGTTCTATGCACTGAGGGGGTCGTTTGGTTCTTTGGTTGAGTTATTTACAATTATAGGTAAATCTATGTGATAAACGTGCGTAACTGATATCTGATAAAAATGGTAACTAACATGTGATTAGAGGTAACTACAAATATACATTGTCAGTACATCTAACATATCTTTTTAAGACAGAGATATGTATGTTATGAGAGAAGAGGATATAATTAAATAAAAAATAACATAGTTTAAACTTTAATGTTACCTCAAAAAAGCCCCAATTCTCACAAGCATCCTTTATTTTCTCCAATGTTACAGCCCTTTTTTCAGTGTTAAGCATCTCCATGTTAACCACTGGGAAAGTATCCATACTTCTACTTATTCTAATTCACAATCACAATTCAATGTTTTTTCCTGTGCAGGATGGAAATGAATGAGTATTTGAAGGGGGTATTTATAAGACTTTTGAGAAGGGCAATAAAACAGGAAAAAGATGAAAAATTGAATGATTTTTTTAAAAATAAAATATGCAAGTATTAAACAATGAAATCTAGCAAGTAAAGGAAGTGGGAACAGGAGTCGTGGGGGATGTATGTGTGTACATCCTGCTAGGGACCTACCAATTTTTGGCTGAATGTAAATTAGCCATTTGGTTGCTATTATGTCTTCTTCTCATTTGTCTATCTTCTCCTTTCGTGGGGTTAGGCCTAATTAGTGCAATAGTACGACTTCTCTTTGCTTTGCTTTTCTTGAATTTTGACCAACGTTATGTCAATTTTATGGATGGTAAAGCTTATAAAAAGTATGCAATTTACGTGGCTAGAGTATTTTTGGAGGAAAACAAGTGCATGTTTGAAAGAAGATGGATCACATGTTTGCTATTTCGCTTAATTTCCTCAAGTATGTTAAGAAGTCTAAGCACTATCTGCATTCAAGGATGCGAATTAGTAGTGAGGTTGCATGTCTAGTAGTACATTAATTTAAAAAAATAGTAGTCAGGTTATTTATCGGTATGTTAGTTCGATCAGTTTATCGGTTATCAGTTTGTAAATATGTTAAACCAATAGAACAAATATTCGTTATCGACTATTGATTAATTGGTTCATGGTCTTTAACAGTTCGGTTATTAATTTAACCGATAAGAAAATATCTACTAGGGGTCACGGTCAACCTACTCCTAAATATTGTTCCTTTTCCTCATTTTTATTTATTAATATGCACTTGAACAATAGGTAACCTCTAAGCTAAATTAATTGTCTTCGACTTTCACATTAGCATGTGTTACCAAAAAAAACAACTAGCGTAAAATCACAACCTTTTAGCATCAACCCCTAATAAGCTCCTTTTTTCCTTGTGTTTACTTTCAGCTAATTAGTTGAGTTGTATTAAATATTTTAGTCTACTAAATGAATGGTCCATAATAAGGTCGATTTCACTTGCCTTTTGCTGGAGAGTTAAAAATACAACCATTCACTTGATAGAAAATCTCAAATAAGTTATGAACCATAAACCTCTTTAATTATAACAAACTCTTAACGTATTATAGTCAAGCTAATGAAACTTAAGAAAGGGAAATAAGAAATTAAAAATAGAATTTTTAACTCTAAAGCCATTTTTATATAATCAGGGATAAAAAAATTAAATTTAACAGGACTTTATTGAGTTATCCTTTTAACTCTTAAGAAAAGCAACCGATATGTCAATATATAAAAAAAGTTAGAAAATTATTTGAAAACCGTTAAATCGATCGATAATCTTAAATCAATAGCTTTTTCCCCTGTTTGGTTTCTCGGTTAAACCGAAATTTGTACATCCCTATTCGTAGTTAATGAATGGATGAAAAGTTTTGGGATATTGAGGTTTGAATTAGAGTTATCCGCCAAAAGTAGGATGCATTCCGTTAATTTGCCCATGTGTTATCTCAAATTGCTAAATTTAGCCATCTGTGAAAATTTGGTCAATTTATAATATTCTTGTTGCTAGTAAATTATTTCGTATTTGTCTTTATTATTAAAGTAGCTCCACCTTAAAATGAATGAACTCATCGTATTCAAGTTCTTCGGAAAAAAAAAGATCAAAATTATCTCTCAACCTTTTACTAGGCTAACATTATCCTTAGATTTGAATTCCATTAAGGATCAAGTGTAAAAAGAAACTTTTTACTAATGACGAGAGATTGAATTATGGTTTAAATTTGATTATTCTATTTATATAAAATATATTTAAGATAATGATGTAGCTAACATCATACAAGGTGATTGGATTTGGCTTTACTTAATTATTAAATCCCAAGGGGAAAGCATTAGATGCAAAAAGCTAATGTCGGCATTGGCAATCTACTTAAGATCCTTAAAAGTGAGATTCAAGAGTGCGTAATATTGCAAATCCCGCCGACTTTAAATTTCATAATCTTTGGAATCAATCCCATAATCATTGTGCACGTGCCAAAAATCCTCCAAATAATAATTACGTCTCCATTTTTTAAAAACATTTTTGGTATTATATCATTATTCTACTAACGGATAAGGGCTAAATATACCCCTGTACTATCGGAAAAGGGCCAAATATACTCTTCGTTATACTTTAGGTCCAAATATACCCCTACCGTTATACTATTGGTTCAAATATACCCTCCTCCGTTAAGTTTGTCCAAGGTGGACATCCAATCATACGTGACACTGCCATATGATGAGGTGGATGCCACGTGGCATGCCACCTCAGCGCCCCTAACCCATTTTACCCCTCCCCCTCTATTTATTCTTCCACCACTAAAATTTCATTCCCCTCCGCCACCATTGCCACCGTTACCGTTCAATTCACGTACAAACACCTAAATTCATTCTAAATCTGCTTTTTAAAGTGTTAATTAACCTGCTATGATAAAAAATAAAAAAATAAAACTGTTTGTAGCGAGTAATATGCGTCCATACCCATTTTTCTGTCTTTAACTTTCTGTGTTTTACCGTTTCCCTTCTAGATAAAAAGACAAGAACTCGCCCAAAAAATTGGCGGCAACATGTAGAAATAACTTACCAGACGAATCAAAGAAGAAAAAAAAAAAAAAAAGAAGCTAAAGATGAAAGAAGATTGGGGTGATATTTTCAATGGCCTTCAAGAAATTGACAGTGAACAAGAAATGGAAGAAGCATATATTGGAGAAGATACTGAAGATTTCGTCCATAAATTGCTTACAAAAGAAACTAAATTTATCATTGCTGGATTCAACACCTGAGTTTCTTCAAAAATTATCCGCCATGGCTGGCTTCAATAAGCTCGCAATATTTCAATCAAACACATTGTTGGAGTAACTAATCAATCTTGAAATTGAAAACCAATTCATTATTGAAAGAATTAGTTAATACTGAGTAACTTTAATTTTACATTTTTCATATATGCGGACAGGAGGACCCAATTCATTATTGGTAGCGAAAACGGTGGCAATGGTGGTGGAGGGGAAAAAAATTTAATGGTGGAAGAATAAATAGAGGGGAGGGGTAAAATGGGTTAGGGGCGTTGAAGTGGCATGCCACGTGGCATCCACCTCATCATATGGCAGTGCCATGTATGATTGGATGCCCACTTGGGACAAACTTAACGGAGGAGGGGTATATTTGAACCAATAGTATAACGGTAGGGATATTTTTGGACCCAAAGTATAACGAAGGATAAATTTGGCCCTTTTCTGATGGTACAGGGGTATATTTGGCCCTTTTCCGTTCTACTAATTGATGCTTTCTTCTGTTTGAGTATTATTAATTAGCAGTAGATTCTATTAACAAGTTTGTCCTTTCTCTTTAATAATATTAGAAGCGTTGTCGTTTTCAAAGTTTGGGAAGTGCTTTTGGTCCACTATAACTCTGTTCATGAATTTAACACACTTTTGTTCATGCAAGAAATATTTTTTTTCCTTGAAAGAATTTTATATTTGGATTAACATCTTATTCAAGGGTTTGTTAAAAAATGATTAATTTTAAGTTGTTTGTCAGCCTATCGTAATTCTCCTTTTTATCTGAGCTTGAGACAGGCAATATAAAAAAGCTCATGCATATGATTTAAAAACCCATAAAAAATGTCGAGAACTTTTAATGTTGGAAAAACAATTTTTTCGACTTGTATTCTGAAATTCCTGCTCCTATTGAAGGACTTATCGACATGGATAGATGAAGCATCCCATCCTTTATCATATATGATCCACCATAGATGTACATGCTACTGAGGCCTTCTTTTGATTAGGATATATCAATATTCTAATCTCATCTCAATGCTCATGTATACGGTTTGGGATGACAAACTCAACTTGTAATCAATGGAGGCTCAGTTTAAATGAAACAAAAAAATATATATAATATTGAAAAACGCGCTTAAATTAAATGGAATGACATAAACAAGGAAAATTCGTAAAATAAACTTTAACTTATTTTTGCAATATAAAAGCATATTCTAGCGACTAGCCTTGGCTAGATTCCTACAGTCCTACTTCAAGTGCTGATTTAAATTTCCTAGTTGAAGCAAGCCTTGAATGAGTGAGAATAGGCCTAAGGGAATAATCAATCCTAGGGTTCTTTTGTCTCACCGTTGGTGTAATAGTATTAACTACCTATTCGATATTTAGTTCACATCAATGTGAGCTTATTGCCACTTGCTAGTGATATTTAACATATTAATTCATCCTTTTTTTTTTTTTTGAATAAATTAACTTGAAATAAGGTGTGTAATCATTTTAAATAAGTGTCATGTAAATTAAGAATGGAGTGTCTACTATCTTTTTTGGGTGTATGAGATGATATTGTATTTGTTTATTATTTGATAAGATGGGACAAGTGACGGCCTCTTCTATTTTGGCCTTTGACCTTAGCCAATTGATAATGTTTTTACTTATTTATGAAAAAAATTGTAACACTCATCAGTGACGGCATCAACATTGAATAGCACTTTACCACAAAAAGATGATCAAGGATGAGCGAAAAAGAAAGGTAGAACAGAGAAGAGGGCAGCATGCGTGTTTGGTCTCCTCTCTCTTTAGTGCTTTAATTTACTGCTGTGGCTTTGATCATTCGACGCAACAAACTCAAAAGTATATTATATGGAGATGGAATATTTCGTTCTAAGTATATATTTCGTTTGATCACGGTAATATTTATTTCATTTTAAAAAATATGAGGAAAGTAATAGAATCCTCATAAAGTAAAAGAGTATGTAATTGAAAATTTGAGTCAAATTTGGATTCTTTTTATGCCTTTTTATATTTTGGAAGACATCAAATTGAACATTTTCAATTTACTCTCACTGACGCTCGTTTATAAGAATGATGTGACATATTTAAGGTTACATTATCTTAATAATAATTTTTATATATTATATATATGTATTTAGTTTATGTGATAAACGTCTTTTTTCTCGAAAACTTTTTGTTAAATCAGACATGTTATATGAATCGAAAGGAAGTAGTTGATGAGCTTCAAACTCGTCCCATTGTGGCCAATATAGAGCTAGACAATAGCGGCAAAAATTAAAGGGAAGGTTATCCTTGAAATGGGTAAAAACTTATTCACATTGGGTGTTTATACAAAACTAATACATGCGTGCCATGAATTTATTCACACCCTGTGTTTACACCCAACCAATACATACCATGTCATGTGTTTGAATATAAAGTTCTTTTTATTTAATCATGATTAATTGACATAAATTTTTACTTCATTAAACCACTGAACCATGATAAGTTGTATTAATTTTATGTAAACATTCGGTATGAATAAGTTTTTACCCATGAAATGTCCACGTATATATGTTGTTCTTGGTTTCTTGCTATAAATGGGGAATCACGCAGGACATTCTAACAAAATGTAATGTTTAAATGTTTTGTACAGGTAATGGTAGGTCAATATATAACTTTTCTGATTTTAGGATACTTGTTTCTATTTTGAATTCGCACAAAACATTCCACTTTAAAGTTATGTCATGGGTTTTAATGCGCCTCAATGAAGATCTTCTCATAGTATTTTAGTCAAACTTCGTGGAGTTATTCCAATTAAATTGAAAAACTAAATCTACTAGAGTTTTGTTGTGTTTTAATTTGGTTTTTTGGATTTTTGGTTTGGTATGGATGCAAAGATCTAAAATTATTGATTTCTAATTGGTTTGATTTTGGATATAAAAAATTTAAATAGCTTAAATTATTTATATATAAAACACATTTGTGCTTGATATATGGTCAGTATAGGAATTTACGAACATTACAAAATATTCACATTTGATTAATATCAAGCGTGCAAATTCATTAGCTTGCTAGGAATGTTTGACTATAATTCATATTATTTATATGATATAATCGAAAAATTAGTTAGGAAAAATCGAACCGCAAAGAGAAGAAAATCAACCATATCAAATATATTTAATTCAAATTAAATGATAATTATCTAAAAATTTAAAATTAAAAACTCAAAATCAAATAATATAAAATCCTATCGGAAAACCGAACAAGCTAATGATGTTGCAGGGACCTGTCCAATAACTTTGAGCTTAGGACAGAGTAATCATTGTTCTTTTACTTTTTTACTTCTTGAGTTCAATTTTACTCTTAAAATGATTGCCTTTACCCCTTTACCTATTTCCCATACTTTATATAATTGTACTTGTAGAATCAATGATAAAGAAAGCGTGTAGAAAAAATCTTGGCATGTTTATTCTTCATCAAAGTTAAAATAAATGTTTTAAATTCTATTTTAATTTTGTCTAAATAGAGCGTCTAGAACAAAGCATGCAGCACTAATAGTATTTTCGTCCTGTTTTAGGTAAACGAAGAGTCACATTTATAAAAATGATACACCTATTTTTTATTCCATGAATCAAAGGATTATTCGAATAATAAATCAACGGATTATGCAGTCAGAAATTAGAGTGCTTTTGTCTCAGGAAGGTCAATAGTGCATAATATATTAATATGTCCGGACCTGGTCAAATTGTATAAGAGGAAACAAACAACAAAGAGTGCCTTATTACGATTGATCTTAAGAAGGTATATGATTCAGTTGAGTGGGAATTTGTGGAAGAAATGTTACATGCCTTAAACTTCCCCCAAAGGTTTATCAAGTGGATTATGGAATGTATGTCAATAACTCAGTATAATATTGCACTAAATGGAGGATTACATGGGAAGATACAAGGATTCAGAGGACTTAGACGAGGGGACCCCATTTCCCCCTTGCTATTTGTCATATGTATGGAGTATTTCACAATAATACTTAATAGGGTGGCACTGGTGAATGGCTTTGAGTTCCATACAAAGTGTAAAGGACTCAAATTTAACCATTTATGTTTTGCAGATGACATGTTGCTGTTTTGCAAAGGCACTTATCAATCAGTGGTGTTGATGCTTAGGGGACTACAAACCTTTACTGATGCATTTGGCCTAAGCACTAATGCAGGGAAATCAAACATATTTTCAACAAACATGGATCCACAATGCTTAGCTGACATATGTGAGCTTATAAGTACCAGAAGGTACACTACCCTTCAGGTGTTTGGGAGTTCCAATATTAGCTAAAAGACTCAGCACTATGGATTGTGAAATGTTGATGGAGAAGATGGTAGCAAGAATAAGGACTTGGAGCACAAGGAATCTCTCCTGTGCAGGGAGAGTACAACTAATTAATTGTGTTCTGATGCATATCCATTCATACTGGGCCTCAATTTTCAAATTGCGCAGCATGGTCCTGGAGAGAATCATAGCTACTTGAAGAAACTTACTTTAAATGGAAAAGTGACTACTAACAAGATCCCATTGGTAGCATGGGACTTGGTATGTAGGCCTAAGAAAGCTGGTGGACTGGGGATTCTAGACTGTGTGATTTGGAATGAAGCAGCAGTGGCTATGTATGCGTGGAATATAGCCCAAAAAGCTGATAACCTATGGGTCAAATGGATATTAATACGCCTCAATGAAGATCTTCTCATAGTATTTCAGTCAAATTTCGTAGAGTTGTTCCAATTAAATTGACTAGAGTTTTGTTATATTTTAATTTGGTTTTTCGGATTTTTGGTTTGGTATGAATGCAAAGATCTGAAATTATTGATTTCTAATTGGTTTGGTTTTGGATCTAAAAAAGTTAAAGAGATTAAATTATTTATATATAAAACACATTTGATTCTTG
Source organism: Lycium ferocissimum (assembly GCF_029784015.1). Taxonomy (NCBI): domain Eukaryota; kingdom Viridiplantae; phylum Streptophyta; class Magnoliopsida; order Solanales; family Solanaceae; genus Lycium; species Lycium ferocissimum. The sequence continues at coordinate 27,435,639 of NC_081344.1, forward strand.
ATATATGGTCAGTATAGGAATTAAGTAACATTAAAAAATATTCACATTTGATTAATATCACGCGAGCAAATTCTTTTACTTTTTGAGTTCAATTTTACTCTTAAAATGATTGGCTTTACCCCTTTACCCCTTTACCTATTTCCCATACTTTATATGATTGTACTTGTAGAATCAATGATAAAGAAAGCGTGTTGAAAAAATCTTGGCATGTTTATTCTTCATCAAAGTTAAAATAAATGTTTTAAAATTCTATTTTAATTTTGTCTAAATAGAGCGTCTAGAACAAAGCATGCAACACTAACAGTATTTTCGTCCTGTTTTGGGTAAACGAAGAGTCACATTTATAAAAAAGATACACCTATTTTTTATTCCATAAATCAAAGGATTATTCGAATAATAAATCAACGGATTATGCAGTCAGAAATCAGAGTGCTTTTTGTCTCAGGAAGGTCAATAGTGCATAATATATTAATATGTCTGGACCTGGTCAAATTGTATAAGAGGAAGCACACAACAAAGAGTGCCTTATTAAGATTGATCTTAAGAAGGTATATGATTCAGTTAAGTGGGAATTTGTGGAAGAAATGTTACATGCCTTTAACTTCCCCCAAAGGTTTATCAAGTGGATTATGGAATGTATGTCAATAACTCAGTATAGTATTGTGCTAAATGGAGGATTACATGGGAAGATAGAAGGATTCAGAGGACTTAGACGAGGGGACCCTATTTCTCCCTTGCTATTTGTCATATGTATGGAGTATTTCACAAGAATACTTAATAGAGTGGCACTAATGAATGGCTTTGAGTTCCATACAAAGTGTAAAGGACTCAAACTTAACCATTTATGTTTTGCAGATGACACATTGCTGTTTTGCAAGGGCACTTATCAATCAGTGGTGTTGATTCTTAGGGGACTCCAAACCTTTACTGATGCATCTGGCCTAAGTACTAATACAGGGAAATCAAACAAATGTTCAGCAAATATGGATCCTCAATGCTTAGCTGACATATGTGAGCTTATAAGTTACCAGAAGGTACACTACCTTCAGGTATTTCGGAGTTCCAATATCAGCTAAAAGACTCAGCACTATGGATTGTGAAATGTTGATGGAGAAGATGGTAGCAAGAATCAGGACTGGGAGCACATGGAATCTCTCTTGTACAAGGAGAGTACAACTGATTAATTCTATTCTGATGAATATCCATTTATACTAGGTCTCAATTTTCATATTGCCCAACATGGTCCTGAAGAGAATCTTAGCTACTTGCAGAAACTTTCTTTGGATAGAAAAGTGACTACTAACAAGATCCCATTGGTAGCATGGGACTTGGTATATAGGCCTAAGAAATCTAGTGGACTAGGGATTCTTGACTGTGTGTTTTGGATTGAAGCAGCAACGGCTAAGTATGTGTGGAGTATAGCCTAAAAAGCTGGTAACCTATGGATCAAATGGGTAGATCTGTATACATTAAACAAACAAACTGGTAGGACTCCTGCCCCCACTTCTTGCTCTTGGTAGTGGAAGAAGATCTATTTCACTAGAGATAAATTCAATGCTATTTATGTGTGAAATGGGTGGAGAACACAAACTGGTGAGTACACAATACAGAGTGGTTATTACTATAGAAAATGAGAAGTAGAAGCATGGCAATGGGAGAGATGGGTATGGAACAAGGTAAACATCCCAAATCATTGCTTTATTTGTTGGTTGGTTGGACATAGAAGAATAATTACAAAGTCTAGGCTACTCAAAATGGGAATAATCCAAGACAACAACTGTTACACCTCAAAAAATTTCATGTCGTTGTGCGGTAAATAGACCAACGTAGGGTAAGGCATATATGATGTCCGTGCGAGTAAGAAGGGGTACTTAGCGATTCTAATTAAGATTCCAAAGACATTTGAGGCAAGAGAAGACAGTTCGTTGAGGAAGGCAAAGTATAAGTCGTATCTTGGAAGGGCTTTGCGAAGTACCGAGCTAATGTTGATTTAGTAATATCTTAAGAAAGACCTATAACACTCCTTAGTTTGTTAATGAAGTGTTAAACAAGAGTCAAAAAGGTTCCACAAGGATTGGAAGTCAAACGAAACATCAGGATCGACTTCGGAAAAATGTGAGTTATACGACCACTTATACGGTCCGTATAACTTATACGGTCCGTATAAGGGACCGTATAACCTGTCCAGAAAGGGGCCTTTCACTGGAGGCATTATACGGTCTCCTATACAGATCGTATAAGTTATACGGACCATATAAGGGTCCGTATAATCCTCGTCTGGCAGCTTTTTAATTTTATAAAAAGAGACCCCAAGCCCTCATTGTTCATTTCATTCATTCTCCACACCTTAAGAAAGCTCTAGAACATTCTCCATACCATTTTAACATATACCCAAGGGAAATCAAGGGTTAAGCATCAAGAGTATGTGTAGCATCCCCTTTGTGGTGCCACCTTCGAATCAAAGCTAATTTTACACTTACGACCTTTTAGAAGAAGCTTATGCCAAAGGATATTCACGAATAGGTTTAACAAAAAAAAAAAGCCCACGCGAAAAGTGAAAAAGGCATGCATTCTTTTTTTTTTTTTCATTACGCCCTTCAAAAATTTCTTAGATAAAATGTAACATCATGTGGTATCATTTTAAAGTGGTAATTCCCTTCTCAAATATTCAACTTATTTAAGAAACTTGCTTTGAAATTTCTGCTTTCCAAATCCAAGACCATTGCAGTGCTCATAAGATACATAAAACTCAAACTAGTGATTATCGCAAAACTATTGTCTTTCTTTGTACATAATTTCAAGACAAAATATAGACCCAAGACATGGAATGACTTAAGTTAAAAGCACACCCCAAAATGGCAAAACAAGTCACCAAGTTCATGTCAAAAGCATATGGTCTTGTTTTCCACAAGCCTTCAAAATTTCATACATAAGTGTCACACGTGTATCATGTACAAGTCCCCAAAATTTTACAAGAACTGGTACGCAAATGCAAATGTGATCTTCGCAAGGGCTCCCAAAAATCTACTCCAATCGGCCATCTTCACATCTCATCTCGCACCTTACCTACGATAGAAAACAACTATCGCTAAGCATAAAGCTTAAGGCGTATGTACTTTGGGTTGGAGCCATTAGATTCTCCAATTCTTATTCGTCAGGTAGCTCAATAAGATAACAATAAACCAAGCAACAAGTTGTATCAAAGTATCAAGAAAGCTATAATCAATTCGCAAGAGCTGTCAACAACCAATTTCGCCCAATGTGTACGTCACGCCATCCCACCAAGCACAATCAAAATCAAGACGGGCCGTAGCCCCAAATCAAGAAGCGGACCGAAGCCCATATCAAGGCGGTCGTCACCCAATAGTCAAGAGATCCCGCAGCCACTGAAAGGCCTTCCACTCGTACTCGAGTATGGACGAAAATCCATCGTCAAGACGAAATGAAATCCAAAGTCAAGATGGCCGAGATCCGAATCGAGGGGCATGCCAATATCGATGACAAAGTCACCGTAACAAGAAGGACAAAGTCCCAACAAGTGCAAAATGATCCGGCTAAATTCGCATGCTCGGGCGATTTAGCGAAGTTTTTGCAACGTTGAAACAATAATCATACCGTGACATAAGATGAAAAGTAAGGAAACAACCCACCAAGGTACTTCAAAAATTCCAGAAAACAAAGGTATTTTAAGTTCGAGTTTATACACAAACCTTGGCGTTTTACCGTACGACAAGTTCTACCACAACCCGAAGAGCTCACATCATCTACGCCATGTAATCAAACTCGTAGTCCACTTCGTCAAACAATTCCCCCTTAGCTTGTACAAGAGTATATATACCTTAAATATACAACCAAATATCTACTTAAGTTCAAGAGTCTCGCACATCAAAACTAAACATGAAATCAAAGAAAATCTGAAAATTTCGAAACTCGTCAAAAAACAGAATTCTCGGGATGCTTCTACCGTCTTGTACCGTCGCTCGCTTTCGAAGGGTTAAATGGCAAGAATAGACTTTGTGGCCTTAATTAAAGTTGTACACATATGTCTTAGGTCTCAGTGGAATTTCGAATCACCCCCATAGAAATTTTGTACAAAAATATGCTCAAAATACTAACAGCAAGGCATGTAGGAAGTCCAAAATGTAAAACCGGACAACACCTCCCCGTATTTCTTCGCCCCTTTTCGGGTGGATACAAAACCGGGTTTTAACCCCGAATTAAAGTTTTAGGTCTATGAATTAGCTTTCTAAAACATCCCTAATCACTCAAAAACGAGGGTCCGCACAAAGAGTTATGCTAAAAATACTAATAGCAGTCCAATTCAAAACGGTTTGTGACTTACCTTAATCGCGTGAGTTGTTCTGGGCTCAACCAAGGAAATTCTGAGGGATTGATTTGGTGGATGAATGTTGTGAGAGTGAGGGAAGTTTTTGGTCTTTTTTTCTAGAAAGGAACCGAAAATTATAGAGGGCGGGGGGAATAAAGAGACAAAGGGTATTTATCTTACTGGCTTATAAAGGAGAAAAATTAGTAAAATAATTGTATCTTCCATGAGAAGATCAAGGAAAATAATAAAATAACTAGAGTAAATTAAAAAGGTTGCCCACTTTTATAAATATTTAATCCATTTAATAAATTTAATAAGATAATCATAATAGGAGTAGTTTAAATAACTACACCATAACACTTCAAACAAGTTTCAAACATCGTCAAGTTCATATTCGTATAGTTGTGAATAAAAGGTATACCCTTATTATCAAATAATGGTCAATCAAAAATTCAAAAGCTAGTTTTAAAAGAATCAAGTCACAACTCTCCCCCTTAAGAAATTTCGCCCAAATTTACCTTATACTATCTCGAAACAACTGCATGGATATTGAATTCGCATATCCTCCTCTCGCTCCTGTGTAGCATCTTTGCCGTAATGATTTCTCCAAAGAACTTTTACTAATGGAACTTTCTTGTTTCTAAGCTCTTTGTCTCACGCGCTAAGATTTGTATAAAGTTCCTCTTCATGTCAAGTCAGTGGGGTATCGACTCAACGGATTCCATAGGAACAACACGAGACGGATCCGAGCGATATCTTCTAAGCATAGAAACATGGAAGACATTATGGATTCTATCTAACTCCGTGGAAGAGTTAATCTATATGCAATCAAGCCAACTCTCTCAAGCACTTCGTATGGTCCAATAAATCGAGGACTAAGTTTTCCTTTTGGCCAAATCTCATAATCTTCTTCCATGGAGAAACCTTTAAAAATACTTTATCTCCCACTTCGATACTCAATTTCACGCCTTTTAAGATCAAAGATAAGACTTTTGTCCTCGTCCGCGAAAAACCTTTAGACGATCCTTGATGACTTTTACCTTATCCCCGCCTTGTTGCACAATCAGACCAACCAATTCCCGTTCACCAACTTCACTCCAACAAAGTGGGAGTTCTACACTTTCTCCCATATGTGGCTTCGTAGTGAGGCATGCCAATACTTGATTGATAGCTATTATTGTAAGCGAACTCTATCAAAGCTAGGTGTTTGTCCCCACCCTTAAATTCCATAATGCAAGCTCGAAGATATCTTCCAAGATTTGAATCACCCTCTCAGACCGACCGTCCGTCCGAGTATGGAAGGAAGTACTAAAGTTCAACCCGTGCCCAAAGCTTGCAAGCTAGTCCAGATCCGGATGTAAACCTGGGTCCTACGATACAATAGAAACAGGGACACCACGTAGCCTTACAATCTCATTAACGTACATGCTTCGCATAAACGTTCAAGCGGGTAGTCCATTCACGATTGGCCAAGAAACGGGCACTTTTGGTTAACCTATCAACTATAACCCAAATTGCATCATGATTTTCGAGCGCGTGGAAGCCTTAAACAAAGTCCATAGTTATTCTTTCCCATTTCCACTGTGTATCGACAATGGTTGCAACAAACCCGCTGGGACTTGATGCTCACCTTTATCCGTTGACAAACTAAGCATTTAGAAATAAATTCCAGAATGTCCTTCTTCATACCATTCCACCAAGAAGTTGTTCCTCGATGGTTTGGTACATTTTGGTGCCTCTGTGATGCATTGCATATGGTGAAGTATTGTGCCTCATTTAAAATTTCTTTTCTCAAGCGGTCATCTTTAGGGACACATAACCCGTTTTGATAAAGTAGAACACCATCCTCCCTTAATTTAAAATCAGCTTTCCTCCAGATCGAACTTTTGATCAATTTCACAAGCCTTCTCATCCACCTTTCGTGTTTCTTTCACCTCGCTCAAGTAGAACCGGTTTGACTTTGCAAATTAGTTAAAGAATAGAGTTTCATCGAATTAAACGCAAGACAAGCCTTCATGGCTCTTAATTCAAGAAACAAAGGCAAATGACTTAAAGACAAACTAGCAAGCGGCCTTGCGCATTTAGAAAGCATCCGCCACCACATATGGCTTTACCCGGATGATAATCAATCATGCGCCATAGTCTTTAATGAGTTCAAGCCATCTACGTTGTCTCAAATTCAACTCTTTCGTGTACCCAAGTACTTCAAACTCTTGTGATCGCAAATATGTGACACTTTTCGCCATATAAGTGATGCCTCCAAATTTTCAAAGCAAACACTATGGCAGCCGAGCTCAAGGTCAGCGGGTAGGATAGTTCAATTCATGCGGTTTCAATTTTCGAGAGGCATACGCAACCACTTTCCCTTCCCCGCATCAGACACAACCCAAACCATGATGAGAGGCATCACTATATATCACATACTCCTTCCCTTCAGCTTGGTATAGAGTAAGGTGAGCCATGGGTCAATAAGGATTTGAGCTTTTCAAAGCTCTCTGGCATTTGTCATCCCATACGAACTTGACATCCTTCCTCAAAAGTTTAGTCAAAGGAGAGGCTATAATGGAAAAGCCTTTGACAAACCTTCTATAAGATCCCGCCAAACCCAAGAAACTCTTACTTACTTGACTTTTAGGTGGTTTCCATTCAACAATAGCCCGAATCTTACTAGATCCACCGTCACACCTTCACACAATATGTCCTAGAAAAGCCACTTCACTAAGCCAAAATTCACATTTGGAAAGCTTAGCATAAAGCTTTTTCTCTTGCAAAATTTGCAAAACCATCTGAGATGCCTTCCATGATCTTCACTATTCTTGGAATATATTAAAATATCATCTATAAAAACCACCACAAATTGATCAAGATAAGGCTTAAACACGCGGTTCATCGATCCATGAATGCCGCAGAGTATTCGTCAACCCGAATGGCATTACCAAAAATTCATAATGGCCATATCGAGTCCTAAAGGCAGCTTTAGGGACATCTTGTTCCCTTACCCAGTTTGGTAATACCTGTGACCTCAAGTCAATTTTTGAGAACAAACTAGCACCCTTTAACCGGTCAAATAGGTCATCAATCCTAAAAGGATATCTATTCTTAATTGTCACCTTGTTTAGTCACTCGTGAATCAATACAAAGCCTAAGAGTTCCATCTTTCTTTTCACAAATAACATGAGCTCCCTCGGAGAAACACTCGGCGAACAAAACCCTTCTCAAGAAGTTCTTGTAATTGATTTTTCAACTCCTTCAATTCTCGCCGGAGCCATTCGAGGCGTTATAGAAGCATAAATAGAGGTTCCAAAGTTAATCCCCATGGGTGGAATTCAACCCCCTCTCCTGGGCAATCCAGAAGATTTTCAGAAAGACATTAGGAAATTCACACACCACCGGTATATCTTTGGGTGCTTGACTTTCCAAGTGGGTATCAAATATACGAGCAAGGTAAGCTTCACAACCTTGTCTAACCATCTTCCTCGCCACAACCGCGGAGATAATATTAGATGTCAATGATCTTTCACCTGAATAAAGTGATGACGTGTGAAAGAGAAGGAGCTCTAAAGGTCACCGTTTCGACCTACAATCAACTACCGCATGGTACTTATAAAGCCAATCCATACCGATAATGACGTCATAGTCTCTTGGAAAGGCATTTCAATCAAATCGGCAGTGAAGACTAGGTTTTGAATCACCAAGGGACAACCTCGATAGATCCGATCACAAACAACTCTGTCTGACCCAAAGGACTTTGGACAAGCACACCAAAATCAAGTTTCACAGTATTTCACATTTTCGTGAAAGCCAACGATGAGCAAACATAGGAACGTGTAGAACCAGATCAAATAATGTAACAACACATAAGCCGAATAAGTGAAATTTACCAACAACCACGTCGCTCCATCTTGGTCTTCCCTCCTCGTCTCATAGCATAAGCTCGTGTCCGTAGCTCTCGACCCACTAGCTTGATTGGCTCCACTTCGCACTCGTTGTCGCGGCGTTTCTATATCTTGCACCTCTATTCCTTGGGAGGGAGTGGTAATAGGTTTTTGAACCGAGCCTTCCGTACGCGGCGAAGAGGCGGGATTAGGGACGAGGACAATCCTTCACTCTATGATTAAAGCTCCCACAATTAAAACAAGCACCTGAGGCTCTCCTACAAGTACCAAAGTGATTCTTCCCGCATTGTGCACAAGTGGGTATGTGAGTCCGGCTTGGCCATAGTCGAGGCCGGGCAAGAGAGGATTTTGATCTATTTTGCTTACGCCGGGTTGACTTACGAGCAAGTACTAGCTTTGGAATTGTCAAACCTTTCCCTTTTTAGACGGACCTCCCGAATCGCGCGCCTTTTCCGAGCTTGTTTTCATTCCTACTAGCTTGCTCCTTGTCGATCCTTTCCCAAGTAAGAGCAAAATTCGAAACTAATTTACAAAAGTTTTCATGTTGTAGGACCGCCACCGATTTTCTAATGGAATTATTCAAACCGTACTCGAATCGCCCCGCACTTATCCTTTTCGTTATTAATAATACCACCAAGATAACGAGAAAGCCTCGAGAAACTTCTCGGGTATTCAAGAATGACATACTCCCTTGCTCTAAATTTAAGAATTCCTTCTTCTTTGCATCATGATAAGGTGTGGAACATACTTCATATGAAACTCTTTCACAAAATCATTCCAAGTAAGAACAGAGGTTTTGCCTTGGCATTCGGCACACTTACCCACCACCATAGGCATCTTTTTGTAATAGTGAAATGAAGATACTTAAATTTGGCAATTAACACTCTCTAATTGCTCAAACACTCTTTCAATCCGCTCCAACCATCGCTCCGCGTCCGTAAGATCAACAAGGCCTTCAAACTCAACTCCACCCATTTTTCTCATTTTCTCGAAGTTCACTTCATCGTGTCTCCGGCATTCTTCTAGCTTACGTGACGAAAGAAATCGTCCCATTTGTTGAAAAAGCGAGGATCAATAGCAAGAAAGCACTATGACTCATTCGAGTGCGTGGCCCAACTCTTGTACCTCGATTATCTCCCGCTTCGCATCCACTCGCACTAGGAGGATTAGAATCTAAAATGTTCTCCAACCCTTCAGAGATTTAGGTTGACATTAGAGTTATTTAAACTCTCACGAGCGGCTTCCATAAGTCTATTCAAGTAGAAGATGCCACGACTTCGATTCCTTCATAAGGGAAGATCACATCGCATTAGTGGACACGTACATGATGCATACGCGCTATGGACAAAAACATGTGACAAAAATGAACAAAGATATCAACAAATCATAACACAAGTCCTAGAATCACAAACCTAGGCTCGATACCAAAACTTCAGTAGCATCCCCTTTGTGGTGCCACCTTCGAATCAAAGCTAATTTTACACTTACGACCTTTAGAAGTTTTATGCCAAAGGATATTCACGAATAAATGAAAAAAAAAAAGCCCACGCGAAAAGGGGAAAAAGCGGCATTCTTTTTTTTTTTTTTCATTACGCCCTTCAAAAATTTCTTAGATAAAATGTAACATCGGTATCATTTTTAAAGTGGTAATTCCCTTCAAATATTCAACTTATTTAAGAAACTTCGTTTTGAAATTTCGTTTCCAAATCCAAGACCATTGCAGTGGCTCATAAGATACGCTTAAAACTCAAACTAGTGATTATCGCAAAACTATTGTCTTTCTTTGTACATAATTTCAAGACAAAATATAGACCCAAGACATTGCATGACTTAAGTTAAAAAGCACACCCCAAAATGGCAAAACAAGTCACCAAGTTCATGTTGCAAGCATATGGTCTTGTTTTCCACAAGCCTTCAAAATTTCATACAAGTGTCACACGTGTATCATGTACAAGTCCCCAAAATTTTACAAGAACCAGATGCAAATGCAAATGTGATCTTCGCAAGGGCTCCCAAAAAATCTACTCCAATCGCCATCTTCACATCTCATCTTGCACCTTACCTACGATAAAACAACTATCGCTAAGCATAAAGCTTAGTGGTGTATGTACTTTGGGCTTGGAGCCATTAGATTCTCCAATTCCCTTATTCGTCATAGGTAGCTCAATAAGATAACAATAAACCAAGCAAACAAGTGTATCAAAGTATCAAGAAAGCTTATAATTGAATTCAAGAGTAGTTGTCAAATAACCAATTTCGCCCAATGTGTACGTCATGCCATCCCACCAAGCACAATCAAAATCAAGATGGGCCGTAGCCCCAAATCAAGAAGGACCGAAGCCCATATCAAGAAGGGTCGTCACCCAATAGTCAAGAGAATCAAGAGCCATGTCGAAAGTGGCCTTCCACTCGCACTGAGAATGGACGAAAATCCATCGTCAAGACGAAATGTAAATCCAAAGTCAAGATGGCCGAGATCCGAATTGAGGGGCATGCCAATATCGATGACAAAGTCACCGTAACAAGAAGGACAAAGTCCCAACAAGGGTGCAAAATGATCAAGCAATTCGCATGTTGGGCGATTTAATAAGTTTTCAAGCAATGCTTCAAAACAATAATCATACCGTGACATAAGATGAAAAGTAAGGAAACAACCCACCAAGGTACTTCAAAATTCCAGAAAACAAAGGTATTTTAAGTTCGAGTTTATACACAAACCTTGGCGTTTTACCGTACGACAAGTTCTACCACAACCCGAAGAGCTCACATCGTCTACGCCATAGACCAACCAGAGTCCACTTCGTCAAACAATTCCCCTTAGCTTGTACAAGAGTATATATACCTTAAATATACAACCAAATATCTACTTAAGTTCAAGAGTCTCGGCAGACATCAAAACTAAACATGAAAATCGTTGAAAAATCAAAACCTAAATCGTCAAAACAGAATTCCGGACAGCTCTACCGTCTTGTACCGTCGCTCAGTTTCGAAGGGGTAAATGGCAAGAATAGACTTTGTGGACTTAATTAAAGTTGTACACATATGTCTTAGGGTCTTAGGGAATTTCGAATCACCCCCATAGCAATTTTGTACAAAAAAATATGCTCAAAATACTAACAAAATAAAGCATGTAGGAAGTCCAAAACAGAAAACTGGACAACACCTCCCCTGTACTTCTTCGCCCCTTTTCGGGTGGATACAGGCAAAACTGGGTTTTAGACCCTGAATTAAAGTTTTAGGTCTATGAATTAGCTTTCTAAAACATCCTGAATCACTCAAAACGGAGGTCTACACAAAGAGTTATGCTAAAAATACTAACAGCAGTCTAATTCAAAAACGGGTTTGTGACTTACCTTAATCGCGTGGAGTTGTTCGGGGCTCAACCAAGGAAATTCTTGAGGATTGATTTGGTGGATGAATGTTAGGAGAGGAGGGAAGTTTTTGGTCTTCTTTTTCTAGAAAGGAACCGAAAATTATAGAGGTGGGGGAAATAAGAGACAAAGGGGTATTTATCTTACTTGATGAGTAGCGGAGAGAAAAAATTAGTAAAATAATTGTATCTTCCATGAGAAGATTGAAGGAAAATAATAAAATAACTAGAGTAAATTAAAAAGGTTGCCCACTTTTATAAATATTTAATCCATTTAATAAATTTAATAAGATAATCATAATAGGAGTAGTTTAAATAACTACACCATAACACTTCAAACAAGTTTCAAACATCGTCAAGTTCATATTCAGGAAGGTGAAGTAAAACATACCCTTATTATCAAATAATGGTCAATCAAAAATTCAAAAGCTAGTTTTAAAAGAATTGGGGTGTCACAGTATGAATGCTCACTAGGGTTGATACAAGTCAAGAAATCCTTTAGTGTGGAAGTTGGGGTTTTCTCGTTGGAATATCTTCATCCAAAGATCATTTCTACATATTCAAAGGTGAGTTTTACACTTATTTCATGTTATTAGAGGTATTGAGTGGTTAAAAGACATGGATTAAAGAAGAATATAGAATATGAGCTCAAATATGGAAATAATGGTATTTTGAGTAGTAAGTTCAATTGAGTCATGATTCTTAGCATGAAATAAGTATAGTTTTGTTATGAATGATGCTAATGTCGTTAGGGGAGTATTATGTGAAAAATGAACATGTTGTTGTATTGTAGTAATGGTCAGTGGATGATTTGAAAGAGAATTGTGAGGATTGAATAATGCCTAACTTGAAGAAGTTATTGATTATGATATTATGGATTTTGTTATTGATGTTTTGTTGTATCATATGGATAAAGTTGTAGAAACAAAGGAAGTGCTGCCCAATTTTCGTTAGCCCTTAGTCGCCTTAGTTTAGCTTCAAGCATGTTTCTGGTTATCTAACCTTAGTACGAACTCTCTTGAATGTAGAATTGTGAGTATTGGAGGGGAGCACTTAGACGGTAAAGCTAGAGCGACGTAAAGGTATGTAAGGCTAGTCTCCTTTCTTTCAAAGGCATGGCTCCTATGTGGTGATTTCTCTTCTACATTCCCATGATCTTTTTACAATCCTAAATGATGAAAGTTAAAGATTCTTAAAGGCTTCATATGAGATAGAGATGAGATATGTTCTATGATAATAATGATGCTGTGGTGAGCTTGATATTCTTATCCCCATGATTCCATTGATGTCTTTTTATTATTGGTACCTTACCTCATGATATTAGTTCCTTTAAGGTGAGGCATAGCGATGAGGATCATTCTGTAATATAATCGGAGGCTCCCGACCTTATGTTACTCCGATAGAGATATAGCTTTTACTTGAGATCTCATGCATGCTTTAGATTATGTATATGTAAAACTACACCATGCCTAATTGGCCGGGCAGACACCACTACGGTAAGCGTAGTGGGCAGCTATAACGATAATTACACCGTGATTATATGGCCGGGCAGACACCACTAGTGGGCGGCTTGAGATGTTTACCCCGGACGCGGGCTCATGATGATCACACCGTACCTATATGGTCGGGCAGTTATATATATATATATATATATATATATATATATATATATATATATATATATATATATCTTATATGGTATGATGTTGATTAATATAAGTTAGCATGCATGACTCCGCCCTAAGAGTAACCCATATGTGTTATCCCTTTATCTTATATTCATACATCTCTTTATCATGTTATTGTGTATGCCTTACATACTCAGTACATTATTCGTACTGACGTCCTTTTCTTTTATGGACGTTGTGTTCATGCCCATAAGTAGACAGAGAGGCGATCCAAATCCTTAGGAGCTATACCAATCTACACAGAGCACCCCACTACTCTCAGGTATACCAGTTTTATCGATGCATTCTTTTGTGTTCATATTGTATGCGACGAGGTCCCGTCCCGTCTCCCGAGTCTCGCGTACTCTGTAGAGGCTCGTGTATACGTATGCGCGTAGTAGATGTCTCATGATTACACCAAAGGTATATTTTGTATATCATTTTTGGTAGCCTCCAGCCGACGTGTATATAGATATTTATGTTTTGTACATGTTGCGACCATCTTATGATAAGTTTCGTGCAGAATAACGTGTACTGTGCCGAGTCAGTGCGATGATGACAGGGGCTTGTGAGGTAGCTCCGGTACCTGGCATGGCCCCTAGCTTTCCGGTCGTGACAAAAGTGATATTGAGCAGTAGCCTCCGTCCTGGCGTGTCTACGAGCCGTGTCCGCAGTAGGCGGGCGTGAAGCGCGCTCACTTATAAACAAAGAGGCATTTAGGAAAAAACGACCGCCTTTCTTCTTATTAGATCGTGCGATAGAGCTATGTTATAAGATTTCCTTTTTCCCTAATCGTGCGTTATGATTTCGCCGATACGTGAAAGAGGAAATGCTCGCTGTACCGCCCCGTGCGGGCAAGGCCAATGCAAAGAAGGCGGGGATGAAAAGCGGAGCCACCAATGAATATAGAGGAAGGTGAATCCCATAATGAGACCCCATCTCATACCTCTCACACTCCGCCTGTTTCAGAGGAGCATGAAGAGGTTTTAGCTCCCGCTCCAATGCCTTCAGTCCCTCCACCGGGTGCTTCAGGTCGGCAGATGACCGAGGCTATTTAGCTATTGACTTAGCTAGTCGCCACTTAGGCCCAGCAGCAGAGTACGAGCCCAGTTGATCGGGCGGTTAGTGCAAAGGCTCGTGATTTTATGAGTTTAAATCCTCTAGAATATTTTGGGTCAAAGCAGGATGAAGACCCGCAAGGCTTTATAGATGAGATATTCAGGACGTTGAGGATCATTCATGCTTTCTGATACCGAGTCGTTGAGCCGGCATCTTATATGGTGTCATGGATGTAATGGGATTTTATGGTATAACAATTGGATTTCTTCGAGAGGGGAAAATCCGCCTCCCCCGGTTTGGCAAGAGTTCGCGAATGCTTTTATCCGTCATTATTTGCCAGCTGAGGTCCATCGGGCCAGAGCTGATTGGTTCTTGAATCTTAGACAAGAGAATATGAGTGCCCGAGGGTATAACCTTCATTTTAATCATTTATGATGCATGCCCCGACTATGGTAACGATACGGACAGGAGATGAGTAAATCGATACGCGAGTGGCTTAGGGTCACATTTGTTCAAGGATTTTCTGACGCCTACCACAGAGGCAATGGACATCTCCCGTATTCAAAGCCCACACCTGACTTTAAAAGCAAAGAATGCCACAAAGCGGTGAGCGCGATATCGACAGAGGATGACAGTAGAAGAGGGCTGATATGCCGTGCTAGTAGCTGGTATGTATGGGTCGGGGCCGGCAACAAATATTCCGCATATTCTAAGCCACCACGACTAGTGCACCTCCATTCATGCAGAGACGGATCGCCCATTTATTCGGGTCCCGGCCGAAGTTCGAGAGTCTCAGTCCCCACCTGAGGTGATCCTAGTCGAGAGACCACCGTGCCACGATGTAGCTAGTGTGGTAGATTACATTCAGCGCCGTGTCGCCGAGGTTCGATGTGGCTTGCTCTATGGTCGTGTTAGGCATACGACGCGTGATCGCCCATCGACAGCGCTGTGAAGCTGGGCTCGTCACTCACGTGGATCAGCCAGCTTGGTTCTTCCTTGTCCGTGCGCCTCGCAGGGTGTACTCCCCTAATCTAACAAAGCCGCGATAAAAGAGGGGGAGCATCCACCCATCCGGGCACCCAACCCCCGTATTTATGCTTTTGCAGCCTGACGCTCAGATTCGAGTCCCCTCCCTCGTCGCGGTTACAGTATACTATTCATATTCTTTCATGATATTTATTTACTCGATTGATCCTCGGTTCTACGTCGTCTTATATCACTCCTTATATCGTCGGCCGTACGGAGTGAAACCCGAACCAATTAAACCTTTCGAGGTATCTACTCCGATTGGTGATCTAGTAATAGCTAGATAAGTATACAAAAATTGTGTGGTTGTGGTATGTAATCGCGAGACTACAGCTGATTTGATTGAACTGGAAATGGTAGATTTTGATGTGATTATGGGCATGGATTGATTGGCTTCTTGTTATGCTAATGTGGATTGTAGAACGAAAATAGTTCGGTTTCAATTTCCGAGAGAACCAATGCTTGAATGGAAAGGTAACACAACATCTCCTAGAGGTAGGTTTATTTCCTACCTCAAGGCGAGAAAGATGATCGCTAAAGGCTATATTTTATTATTTAGTCCGAGTTTGTGAAACCGAAGCAAAGCTACCAACTTTTCAATCCGTCTCAGTAGTAAATGAATTTTCGTACGTATTTCCGTACGAGCTTCCGTGCCTTCCACCGGAAAGGTGAGATTGATTTTGCCATCGACGTGTCACGGATACCAAACCTATATCTATTCCTCCGCAACGAATGGCTCCTGCTGCACTGGAAAGAGTTAAAGGCACAATTGAGGGATTTGCTTGAGAAGGGATTCATTAGACCCAGTTCATCGCCATGGGGAGCACCTATCTTGTTCGTAAGAAAGAAAAATGGATTTTTGCGAATGTGCATCGACTATAGGCAATTGAACAAGGTGACGATAAAGAATAAATATCCTCTTCTGAGAATCGATGATTTGTTTGACCAATTACAGGGTGCTAAGTGATTTTCCAAAATTGATTTGAGATCGGGGTATCATCAAGTGAGAGTCAGAGAAGAAGATATTCCCAAAACGGCTGCCGTATATGGCCATTATGAATTTCGAGTAATGTCATTTGGGTTGACTAACGCTCCGACGTTGTTTATGAATTTGATTGAACAACGTATTCAGTGCCTTTCTTATATCTCATTGTGGATCGTGTTCATTGATGATATTCTAGTATACTCTCGACGTAATGGACCACGCGTACTCATTTGCGTATTGTCCTTGGAATTCTTCTGACTCGTGAGTTGTATGCTAAATTTTGAAATGTGAGTTCTGTCGAATTCCGTAACCTTTCCGGGGACATATTATTTCAAATTCGATGGCATTCGTTGACAATTTAAAACGAGGCTCGAAGACTCGTCAAGGCCTACAACGCCTACGCGTGTTCGTGAAGCTTCGCGATTAGCGTGCTATTATAGATTTGCATGGAAGGATTTTCTTCTATTTCAAGACCATTAACGAAGCTAACTCGAAATCAGCAAAATTTGAAGCGGACCGATGCTCGTGAATGTAGTTTCCAGTGAATTGAAGGACAAATTAACTTCACCCTTAGTCCCGACACTTCCGGTATGACCTGGTTATGGTTAGGTTGTGTATCGGATGCCTCGGTATTAGCCAGTTAGGTCGTTGTGTTAACGCAAAGATGGTAAAGTCATGCATTATGCTTCCCAAGAAATGCGTGAAGCTAAGAATTACCCGACCCATAATCTTGAATTGGTCATGCGTTATTCACGCGCTAAAAATATTGAGACATTACTTGTACTGGGTACATGTTGATATTTATACAGGTCACAAGAGTCTCCAATATATTTTCAAGCAGAAGGAGTTAAACCTACGATGTAGGCGTGGTTAGAACTATTGAAAGATTATGATCCGAGTATTTTATATCATCCCGGAAAAGCGAACGTAGTAGCCGATGCACTTAGCCGCAAATCAACGGGTAGTCTACGCGAGGTCCCTCCGAGAAGAAAGAATTAGTCTATGTGCTCCACCGCCTAGCTTGCCTCAGAGTTCGTCTAATTGATTCAGTGCATGCATGAGTCGGTATTCACAACCCAGTACGTTTCATCCTGGAGCATGGAGGGTGCGAGAATATCAATATGAAGATCCCCAGTTGAGTCACTACAGAGATACATTTCCTGAGAAAGATAAGTCGCTATTTGAAATTTCTCGTGTACGGAGTTCTCGTGTATCGAGGCAAAGGTGCTATGTGTGCTGTGCGCGGGCAGATCGCGTCGTCAGATTCTGGAAGAAGCTCGTTACTCTCGGTATTCCATTCACCCAGGAGTGACAAAGATGTACCACGATCTCAAGTTAATGTATTGATGGGATGAAATGAAGAAGGATATAGCAGAATTTGTAGCCCAATGCCCAAATTGCCAACAAGTGAAAATTGAATATCAAAAGCCAGGAGGATTATTACAAACGATGGAAATTCCAACTTGAAAATGGGAAGTGATCAATATGGATTTTATTGTAGGCTTACCTCATTCTCGGCGTAAGTATGACTCTATATGGGTGATTATCGACGTATTCTCACGAAATCAAATTTACCATTTTTCTTCCAATCAAAACCATATATTCAGCTGAAGATTACGCAAGGTTGTATCTAAGAGATAGTGCTACTTCATTTACGGTGTCCGTCTATTATCATGCACCTGTAAGACAATTTATGCCTACATGAAAGTCCTTCCCAAGAAGGTTTGGGTACTCAAGCGAGGCTTAGCACGACATTTTACCCTTGTGATGGGACAAGCCGAATGCACTATTCGTACCTTGAAAAGACATGACGCGGGTACGTATATTAGACTTCCTGAGGAAATCGGGATGAACATTTGCCACTTATTGAATTTTCCTACAACAAAATGGGCTATCATTCTAAAGCATCTAGATGGCTCCGTATAAAGCTCTCGTACGAAAGGAAATCGTAGTGCCAATTGGATGGTTTGAAGTTGGGGAGACCGCAACTAATAGGTCCTTAATTGATTCAAGCCGGTGGAAAAGATCAGTTTATCGAGACCGATTTGACAGCCCAAAGTCGCCAAAATCTTATCTGGCACAATCGCCGACGAGACCTCGGAATTTCAAACCAATGATTGGGTATTCCTAAAGTGTCGCCGATGAAAGGCGTAATGAGATTCAGCAAAAGGGCAAATGTTCTTAGTCCCTAAGATATTGGACCTTATAAGATTGTACGCAGTAAGCCATGGCATGAAGTAGATTTACATCCGGTAATTTGAATCACTCCACCTGGGCTTTTCACGTGTCAATGTTCCACAAATGTGTTGGTGATCCAACAGAATCATACCGAATGACGATGTTCAAGTTACGGAGAAGTTGTCTTATGAAGAGGTACCCATTGCCATAGTTGATAGGCAAGTACGGAAACTTAGAAACAAAGAGATAGCCTCAGTTAAGGTCTTGTGGAGAAACAATAACCGAGAGGAAATAACTTGGGAAGCGAAAGAAGATATAAAGTCCAAGTATCCGCAATTGCTTCCACCCCTGGGAGAGATTCAAGATGAGACGCCATTATCGTAAGGTATGTAATGCTTTCTTTTAATGCTTTTGGTCATGTGTGGCCATATTTTCTTGCTATTGTGTTGTAGCCCTGTGAGGCAATGTTATTATGGGTTGTTGTGACAGGATGGTAGTGCCATATTACAGGGGAAATTCTAGCAAAATTTCTGTAGAAGTCTCGAGAACTTAACATTCGAGGACGAATGTTTTTAAAGGGGGGAAGAGTGTTACACCTCGAAAAATTTCATGTCATTGTACGGTAAATAGACTAACGCAGGGTAAGACGTATATGATGTCCCTGCGAGTAAGAAGGGGTACTTAGCGATACTAATTAAGATTCCAAAGACATCTTGAGGCCAGAGAAGAAAGTTCGTTGAGGAAGGCAAAGTATAAGTCGTGTCTTGGAAAGGCTTTGCGAAGTACCGAGCTAATGTTAATGTAGTAATATCTTAAGGAAGAGCTATAACACTCCTTAGGTTGTTAATGAAGTGTTAAACAAGAGTCAAAAAGGTTCCACAAGGATTGGAAGTCAATCGAAACATCGGGATCGACTTTGGAAAAATGCGAGTTATACGACCACTTATACGGTCCGTTTGAGGGATCGTATAACCTTTCCAGAGAGGGGTCTTTCACGGACCGTATAAGTTATACGGACCGTATAAGGGTTCGTATAATCCTCGTCGGGCAGCTTTTAAATTTTATAAAAAGAGACCCCAAGCTCTCATTTTTCATTTCATTCATTCTCCATACCTCAAGAAAGCTCTAGAACATTCTCCATACCATTTTAACATATAACCAAGAGAAATCAAGGGTTAAGCATCAAGAGTTGATGGAATCAAGAATATGAATGCTCACTAGGGTTGATACAAGTCAAGAACTCCTTTAGTGTGGAAGTTGGGGTTTTCTCAAGTGGAATATCTTCATTCAAAGACCATTTCTACATATTCAAACATGAGTTTTACACTTATTTCACGTTATTAGAGGTATTGAGTGGTTGAAAGACATGGATTAAAGAAGAATATAGAATATGAGCTCAAATATGGAAATAATGGTATTGTGAGTAGTAAGTTCAATTGAGTCATGATTCTTAGCATGAAATGAGTATAGTTTTGTTATGAATGATGCTAATGTCATTAGGGGAGTATTATGTGAAAAATGAACATGTTGTTGTATTGTAGTAATGGGTGTGGATGATTTGAAAGAGAATTGTGAGGATTGAATAATGCCTAACTTGAAGAAGTTATTGATTATGATATTATGGATGTTGTTATTGATGTTTGGGAGTTGTTGTATCATATGGAGAAAGTTGTAGAAACAAAGGAAGTGCTGCCCAATTTTCGCTAGCCCTTAGTCGCCTTAGTTTAGCTCCAAGCATGTTTCCGGTTATCTAACCTTAGTACAAACTCTCTTGAATGTAGAATTGTGAGTATTGGAGGGGACCACTTAGTCGGTAAAGCTAGAGCGACGTAAAGGTTTGTAAGGCTAGTCCCCTTTCTTTCAGAGGCATGGCTCCTATGTGGTGATTTCTCTTCTACATTCCCATGATCTTTTTACAATCCTAAATGATGAAAGTTAAAGATTCTTAAAGGCTTCTAGAGATAGAGCTAAGATATGTTCTATGATAATAATGATCTTTGTGGTGAGCTTGATATTCTTATCCCGATGATTCCATTGATGTCTTTTTATTGTTGGTACCTCACCTCATGATATTAGTTCCTTTAAGGTGAGGCATAGCGATGAGGATCATTCCATAATGTAATTGGAGGCTCTCGACCTTATGTCACTCCGATAGAGATATAGCTTTTACTTCGAGGCTCTACGTACGTTTTAGCTTATGTATATGTAAGACTACACCGTGCCTAGTTGGTAGGGGCGTACACCACTACGGTAAGCGCGGGGCTATGACAATGATTACACCGTGCTTGTATGGCGGGCGTACACCACTAGTGGGCGGCTTGAGATGTTTACCCCGGACGCGGCTCGCGATGATCACGCGTACCTATATGGTCGGCCGATTATATATATATATATATATATATATGCTTATATGGTATGATGTTGATTAATATAAGTTAGCGTGCATGACTCCGCCCTAAGAGGCAATAAGTTACAGGTTATCCCTTTATCTTATATTCATACATCTCTTTATCATGTTATTGTGTATGCCTTACATACTCAGTACATTGTTCGTACTGACGTTCTTTTCTTTTATGGACGTTGTGTTCATGCACACAGGTAGACAGGGAGGCGACCCGCATCCTTAGAGCTATACCGACCTACACAGAGCACCCCAGCTCGCCGGATGTGCATCTTATCGATGCATTCTTTTGTGTTCATATTTGGGTATGACGGGGTCATGTCCCGTCCTTGAGTCTCAGTCTGGGAGTAGAGCCTCGTAGATTCGTATGCGTGGGTAGTAGATGTCTCATGAGTATACAAGTGTATATTTTGTATATCATTCTTGGTAGACTCCTGGGCTGACGTGTATATATATATATTTATGTTTTGTACATGTTGATGACCATCTTATGATAAGTTTCGTGTTGGGAATAATGTGTATTCAGGTTGAGTTGGGTGACAAATATGATAGGTGGTGCTCGGTAGGGTAGCTCCGGGTACCCGTCATGGCCCCTAGTCGGGTCGTGACAACAACTATGTTATATGTGATGAGCAGGAGGAAACAGTTGAACACTTATTCTTTAATTGCCCATTCTCAAATGAATGCTTAAAGGTAATGCTGCGATGATTGGGAATTGGAATACAAAACCTTACGCTGCAAGGAATATGGAGGAGGATGACCAGGAATGTCATTGGAAGGAAATGTAGGGCATTTGTGATGGCAGTCTTAACAACATTGGTGTACAGCAATTGGAAAGCAAGAAATGGAGCATTATGGAACCAGACAGTTCCACATCCAAGAGCTGTAATTGACCAGATCCAACGATATTGCAGAATCAAAGTATATAGCAACATAACTGGGAATAGAAGTAGGGCAGGAGGGAATTGGATACACGACTTATACAGTAATATAAATACATAGACAACATAGTTAAAGATAGATAGCAGTAGGAACGATAGCTGCTCTGGTGTTTTTCTGGTTTTGATTAAGTTGTACAAAGGAGACTCTGTTTGTTTTGGTGGAAAATAAAATATTTTCGTTCATCTATATTCACATTTCACTAATACCACGTGTGCAAACTCATTAGCTTGCAAGTAATGTTTGACTATCTTATCAAATATGTATATCTATTTTATCAGTTATCCATTATCTTTTTTTGTCATTCAAATATAGTACTCCTATTAAAATTTAATATCTAATTATACTAATTCATATTATATTATATGATATAATCAAAAAATTAGCTAGAAAAAATCAAACCGCAAAGAAAAATGTCAACCAATCAAATTATTCTAATTCGAATTAAATGATATTTTTTTCAAACTAAAAATTAAAAAATAAAAATAAAATATATAGTAATATAAAATCAAATCGAAAACCGGACAACATCATGATGTTGCAAAGACATATCCAATAATTTTGAGGGACCCGGTACTTTTGTAATCCAAAAAAAAAAAAATTTGGAACCAAACTAACCCATTAAAAAAAAAAAAAAAAAAAAAAACTAACCAAACGCCACGTACGATAAGGACCAAATCAGTAACTTTTTGAATTTGGTCCTTTCACGCTTACGTATGCGATAAGAGAAAGGGGGTATTTTTTTTTCTTTTTTAAGCTATCATAAATCACGTTTTTTTCATACTTTGTGCAAAGATTAGTCATGTTTCAAAACCCCGAAATATCAATATTTTAAATAGAACTTAATATATTTTTTTGCTTACAATAACGTCGGCTCATTACATCAAGTTTACCTAAACGTTTGGATCGTCGTTTTAGGGGTTGTAAAGTGCCCCGAAGTAAGTTTTGTTTGCTTGGAAACTTGTCATCTTTAGATCTAAGTGTCATATTTTATAGGGTTTTGTTGATTTAAGTGTTTTGAAATAAAAATATTATATTCAAAAATAATTCATTCAATACGAGAGATTCAACGAGGTATAATATATCTCATTCGTGCTCACTTCAAGAGTTTGATCTCTCATGTTGTTGGCACAAAAAAGAAGTGAGTAAAAAAGAGAGGCTAAACCACCAAGCCAAATTGGTGAATGTTACAAAGTAGACACTTTTTATTTTTTATATTGTTCACTAATGCTATCTAACTCGTTTTCATAAATTGAATTTCGAACCTCAAAATTGACATTCAAAACATCATTACCACGGGATTAGCATCTCGAAATAGATTTTTTATCATTAGATTTTTACTAGAGAAAATGAAATTTTTGCACAAATTTGGGGCAAAATTCAAATTGAATGGGATAGCGGGCATTTTTTGGAAAATCGGCTCGGCCAAACCGCCTTGCGGGTTGGTCCGCGTAGATCTCGAAAAAATACCCTAAATAAAAAAAAAATCGCGTAAACGGACATCCGAGCGCAAAGTTATGACCATTTAAAGTTTCAACAATTTACAACTAGTTTTCTACCTATGCTCGGTCCTTATTTTTTATTTACGTGAGTGAAGAGGCATATGTATACGATGTAATGAGCCGATATTATTGTACGCTAAAAAAAATATTAAGTTCTATATTAAAATATTTATATTCCAACATTTTGAAATGTGACTAATCTTCGGTCAAAGTATGAAAAAAAAAACTTAAAGATAACAAGTTTCCAAACTTAGTTTCAACTTACTGAGCGCACTTTATTAAATTTTCTAAAGCGACGATCCAAACATATATGTATACTTGATGTAATGAGCCGACATTATTTTACGCTAAAAAAATATTAAGTTCTATATAAAATATTGATATTTCGGGGTTTTGAAACATGACTAATCTTTCTTTCAAAGTATGGAAAAAACGTGATTTTTGATAGGCTTAAAAAAAGAAAAAAATACCTCTTTCACGCAGCACGAATAAATAGTTAACCAAACTCAAGTGCGTGAAAGGACCAAACTCAAAAAGTTACAATTTGGTCCTTTCACGCACAGATTCTATGCGTGAAGCCTAGCTTTGTTTTTTTTTTTTTTTTTTTTTTTTTAATGGGTTAGTTTGGTTCAATTTTTTTTTTTTTTTTTTTTTTTTTGGGTTACAAAAGTGTCGGGCTCAATTTTGAGAGTAGAATAGAGTAATCATTTTTCTTATACTTTTTTACTTTTTTTTGAGTTAAATTTTACAACTATTAAAATGATTGGTTTTATCCTTTACCTATTTTCCCTTACTTTATATGACTGTACTTGTAGAATCAATGATAAAAAAATCCACGAACGCGTGCGGAAAAAATCTTGGCATGTTTATTCTTCATCAAAGTTAAAATAAACGTTTTAAAATTCTATTTGAATTTTTTCTAAATAGAGCGTCTAGAACAAAGCATGCATGTAACACTAATACTATGTTCCTCCTGTTTTGGGTAAACGAATGGTCACATTTATAAAAGTAGTACTCCTATTTTTCATTCTACGAATCAAAGAATTATTCGAATAATAATTCAACGGATAATGCACTCACAAACCTGCCCGTACAATTTGGAGACAAAGGGAATTTAACTTTGATTTAGTGCTGTTAAATGATGAGCTTGATTAATTCTTTTCTCGTACGTATGTTACCCCTTAACCAAGACAATTAGTATATTTCTCATGCAAAATAGTCTTCATCACAATTAATATGTTAGGAGACTCAATTCCACTCTATATCTATCCATTCTTCCTTTATTTAACAATATGAACCTTTGGCAACATCAATATTTTCATCAAAACCATAGTTTAACATTTAGCACTTCAGAATAAATGCATGTCAATTCATGATGAACATCCACTCGTCAGTCGCTGATTCAACTTGCGAAATACATTAAATTTAGTGCTGGATTTAATTTAAACATACTGATAGTATATTTACACCATATAATATGTTTTAACATGTTATTATAATAGGTAATTTATCCTATTTTCCATGTTAGTTAATTGTAGTAAATTTTTACATATCATTTAATCAAGTAATATTATAAAATGTATTTACACTATCGGTATATAGAAATTAAATAGTACTATTAACTGAACTTTGAGCTTAGACGAGGTAGATGAGTGTATATGTCAGGCATATAGATTGATAACTACTGAATCCACAAATAAAAGCAAGACAACAACTTCTTATCCGAAAAATAAAGGAGCAATTACAACATGTTGTGGTGTCGGCCTTTGGATTTAGTGTTAAGGTCCATGCATGGCTTCTTAAATCCATCTATTTAAGTTCTTAAAATTTGTGGTCTCCAACTCATAAAATAAAAAAAGAAATGGTCCCTCTTCTCTCTCCCTTTCAAGGCCAAAGCAAAGATGTATCACAAATAATGGCCATACAGAAATGGCCAATCAAGCACAACTTCATTTGTATTGTAGGCCATATCCTTTACTACCCACCATAGACCAAGAGGATATGTGATTATTGTTACTTCCTTTAATTTGTTGGATTTCTTGAAGATACTATATGACTAGATTCAATGTATTCTTCCAAGATCGATGGATCAATGGATACATCACCTAAAATGGGAATTGGGGTCACTGCATAACATGCATTTGGGTTATTTTCTAGCTAGGCTTAACGAATTCCCCAAAATAGATGAGTACTACTTGCCTAGAAAGAAAACTTAGAGTTTAAACTAAAACATGCATTGTCAATTCATAATGTGTCTTCAACATGTTTTTATCGTGGCCTACTGCTAAAAAACTGCTGAAATTCGACGGACAAAAAACCGACGGATCAACGTTTCGAAACCGACGCAAAGGTGTCGATTTTGTGCATTTCTAATTTTTTTTTTTTTTTGCGGAATTTTGAACTTATAATTCCGCATTTTTTTTTATTACAAAAACCGACTTGGGACGTCGGTTTTATTCAAAAAATAAATAAATTAAATAATTAAAAACTGACGGACGACGTCGGTTTTAATTTTAAAAATATATTAAATAATTTATAATTTATTTTGCTTTTTAAAATATTAATAAACTATTTTTTTAATAAACCGACGGACGAGTCGGTTTTCTAAATTTTTTTGGTCAAATCGGGTCAACAAAATTAAGAAAACCGAGGGACTGCATCGGTTTGTCCGTCGTTTTTTTTAATACAAGAAGAAACACACGGGTTCTTCCTCCCATTTCCCTATTTCCTAAAAAAACCCACTTCCCTCTTTAAAAAAAAAAAAAAAAAAAAAAACCTAAGCTGCGCCACCCACTCTCGCCACCTACGCAGCCTACCCCCGCTTGCCCAATCCCCTTTTTAACTTCTAAATTGAGCTAAGTTTCTTTCAAATTAGGGTTTTAAAATTCTTTCAATTTTAGTTTATTTGTAGATTTTAGGCCTAATGTTAGTCTATTTAGCTTTGTTAAACATCATTTGTAATGTTATTGATGTTGAATTTGTGAAAAAATGTAAACTTTATTTGACTAGTTTAACTTCTTTTTTTTTTTTTTTTGGCTGGAGATTGTGCTATATTTATATTCATTTTCAATGTATTTATGTTAGCTTAGTTATCATTGTTTGTAATATTATTGACGTTGAATTTATGCAAAAATGTATACTTTGTTTGACTAGTTTTATTTTTCACTTTTTAGAATTGGTTGGGATTGTACTTTTTGTTAGAATCCATAAGTTAGTAGGATTGTTATTGAGCATTTAAAATTAGAATTGGTTGAGATTGTGCTTTTCAAAGTTAGAATAGTTAAGTTATAATATTTCTATAACCTCAAAACAAAAATGTAGACTTTATTTGACTAGATTTACTTTTCAATTTTTAGAATTAAAGTTAGAATCCATAAGTTATTAAAGTTAGAATTGTTATTGAGAATTCAAAGTTAGAATTGGTTGGGACTGTGCTTTTCAAAGTTATATTAAAGTTAGAATCCATAAGTTATTAAAGTTAGAATTGTTATTGAGAATTAAAAGTTAGAATTGGTTGGGATTGTGCTTTCTTAAGTTATTGATGTTGAATTTGTGAAAAAATGTAAACTTTATTTGACTAGTTTACTTTTCATATATATTTTTTTTGCTTGAGATTGTGCTATTTTTTATGTTCATTGTCAATGTATTTGTGTTAGCTTAGTTATCATCGTTTGTAATATTATTGATACTGAATTTGTGCAAAAATGTATACTTTATTTGACTAGTTTTATTTTTTGATTTTTAGAATTGGTTGGGGTTGTTATATTAAAGTTAGAATCCATAAGTTATTAAAGTTAGAATTGTAATAGAGCATTCAAAATTAGAATTAGTTGAGATTGTGCTTTTCAAAGTTAGAATTGTTAAGTTATAATATTTCTATAACCTCAAAACTAAAATGTAGATTTTATTTGACTAGGTTTACTTTTTGTCACGACCCAAACTACGAGCCGTGCGGGCACCTACCGTATTATTATCTAGTAGGCGAACCCTTACCAACCAACCCAATATTCAAACACATTTTTAATACCAGTAATGTAATTATTGATCACAACTGAAAATAAATATTCATAAGGATTCTGTTATCAATACAAGAAAATTGAAAAGTTTCCGGGATCTAGTCTAGACAGGTACAAGAACTCCTATTACAAATGAATAAAACAAAAATAAACGACACAGCCTCTGCCTGGAATGAGATGAGCAAGGCTGTAGGAAGATGTCCGGTAATCCACTAAGAGAAACTTCAAGTAATAACCTGCAACACATCTACACCCAAAAGGATGTAGCAAGAGTAGTATCAGTACACCACACGTACTGGAAAGCATCATAGGTCGACTAAAATTAGTTCATGCAACATAATATAAAATCAACATGATAAACAGATAAGTCAACTACAGCCTCAAGACTTCCAATATAGATAACTACACTGGTACGAACTCACCTCTCGAACTCCTGGTTATTCCGGTTCCTTTATTACCACAATAACACCCGCTACCCGACTAATCAAAGTGTAGTCCTACTTCATATTTCCTATAGGGCCAAATAATTAGTCTTTATCTCATCAATTCCACTAACGTATACCCTTTGATTATTAGCCCTAGAGTTTTCTATTCGGTTCACCCGCTAGGGTAGGATGCATCCACGGAAACGTACTCAACACACTTTCATCAAACACTATGACTTTCTAAATCCATCAGATTTAACACAGAAATTCTGAAACTCAGTAATTCATTCTAATGCCAACATCTTCAAGCATGTTTAGAACCCCTCAGACAGTTCAACACAATTATAGGAGATGAATAATGCAAATATAATAGAATGACAGCATGTAAGCATGAGGATATGAAGGTATGTAATGCAATGCAATGGCCTAATACACAAACTGTACATACATGCTAATTGGTGTCTTTGCCCAATAATCATGACCTGCAGGGGACCCATGGTGTCCATATACCCTCGCTCCGAGAATCTTACCTCGCATCACGAGTCTTTAACTTAGGCCACATCCTCACCCCCTGTCAAATGTGCCCGAAATCTAAGTCATATCCTCACCCCCTTTCAAATGAGCCTTTCATATATATATATATATATATATATATATATATATATATATATATATATATATATATATATATATATATATATATATATATATATTCGCTTCCCTTTTAATAATCGATTTTCAAGTAGTACCTCATATTCACCCCAACTCGGCCATAAAGTCGGGTAGTACAACTGATATTTACTCAGACTTTCTACTCCATGCAGTGTTCAATAAATATAAACCCTTATATGCAAAGATGCTAATGAATAAAATCAATATCATGGAATATGCCCTTGACGAGCGCAACACTATTATGCCTTAGCTTTAACTCACTCAATACAACCCTTTTTATTGACAAGAATGAACAACCGTACGAATATTGTAAATAAATCAATAATTTATTGCGGAAACTAAATATACCTTGGAATAATTACACTAACCTATGGGGTAACCTTCCTTAATAGCGACAAGTGATCTCTCCCAATCCGTAACACACAGACATCAATGAACCTTAGAACTTAGTATCCATTTATATACTCGTTGTTATCCTAGTATATATATATATGTATATATATATACATACAACTTACCTTAAACTATATGCATATCCATCCAAATTCCATGTCTAAACACCTAATCATGCTTTCTCCCATCAATCGACTCACTAATCAAAGTCTAACTCAAGTAAACCGTAGCTTACCTCGATGACGAGAAGCTATTCAAACTTCCATGAATTATCCACCCTCCTATCTTTTATCCGAAATCCGTGAGAGATGATAGTTGATAGAGAAGATATGAAGAATATTGGAGGAGTCTCTTTTCCTTGGTGTCAAGGGTTTTTCTTAATGTAAAACCTAATAGCAGCCTTGAAGGGGTCTTTTATTAAAAGGAGGGTGAAATATAAAATAAGTGTGGGAAAATGCATCCACTGGTCCATTATGTCCGCAGCTGCAGACATCAGGCTCGCTATGGAGAGACCGCTGTGGCGGCGCCTTGTCCGCTGCGGCGGACCCAGGCTTGCCCAGGCCCACGACTTTTCACTCTTTCCGAAATTGACTTTTCGAATTATTATTCATTTTAGACACCCGATAGGGCTTACCATTTAAGATTTTGGGCCTAGATTCGGTACGAGTTTGCGAAGTATTAAATAATGATCGGGCGGGTCGTTACACTTTTCAACTTTTAGAATTGACTGGGATTGTGCTTTTCCTAGTTATATAAAGTTAGAATCCATAAGTTATTAAAGTTAGAATTGTTATTGAGAATTCAAAGTTAGAATTGGTTGGGATTGTGCATTTCAAAGTTAGAATTGCTAAGTTATAATATTTCTATAACCTCTAAACTAAAATGTAAACTTTATTTGACTAGATTTACTTTTCAATTTTTAGAATTAGTTGGGATTGTGCTTTTCAAAGTTATATTAAAGTTAGAATCCATAAATTATTAAAGTTAGAATTATTATTGAGAATTCAAAGTTAGAATTGGTTGAGATTGTGCTTTTCAAAGTTATATTAAAGTTAGAATCCATAAGTTATTAAAGTTAGAATTGTTATTGAGAATTCAAAGTTAGAATTGGTTGGGATTGTGCTTTTCAAAGTTATATTAAAGTTAGAATCCATAAGTTATTAAAGTTAGAATTGGTTGGGATTGTGCTTTGTTAAGTTATATTTTAAGTCAGAATTCTTAAGTTATAATATATTTCTATAACCTCAATAATTTATGGGTATATTTTTGTAGATGGATCTTATGTGGGTGTATAATATGAATAATAGTAATCGTGTGGGTGTACATGATGAATTTTTTGAAGGTGTTAATGGGTTTATCACACATGCAATGTCACTTCACCCTTTTCAAAGGAAAGGGTAATTAGGTGTCCTTATTCTCGTTGCAAGTGTAAGAAGTATTTGAAACCGGAAGCGGTTAAAGTTCATTTACATAGTCATGGGTTTAAGGAGAAATATTATGTTTGGACTAATCATGGAGAGACTGATGGGATCAATGGTATATTTTATAATATGGTTGTTGGTGAAAGTAGTAGGTCGCAGGAATATAGTCATGTCCAATATGATAGAGTTAATGATATGGTTAATGATTCTTTTGGCGAACAATCTAGGTTTGAACTTGAGCAACATACGAATGAAAAAGCAATGCGCTTCTATCAAGAATTAGAAGAGGCTAGTTGTCCACTTTGGGTAAGGAGTCAGCATTCTAAGTTATCTGTTGCAGTTTGAATGATTAATATCAAATCAGATTGTACTTTTGCTGAAGCTGCTATGGACTCAATGATTAACATTGTGAGGGAATAGTTAGTCCGAAATTTGACATTCCTAAGAATTACTATCAAGCAAAGAGATTGGTATCCAAATTAGGATTTTCGTATGGTAGAATTCATTGTTGTCCAAATGGTTGTATGTTGTTCTATAAGCAATATGCCGATTTAAATGAATGTAAATTATGTGGACATGCGCGTTATAAGCGGACACCTAGTAAGAAGATGGCTCCAATTAAGGCGATACATTGTTTTACTTATTATACCTAGGTTAAAGAGGTTGTTTGCATCACCCAGTTCTGCTCCTCACATGGGATGGCACAGCGAAAATAGAAGGACACCTGGTGTTATTTGTCATCCATCGGGTGGAGAAGCGTGGAAACATTTTGATAGAACTTATCCTGATTTTGCTAGTGAACCAAGAAACATTCGTTTGGGTTTGTATGATGATGGTTTCACACTATACTCTGTTTCGGCTGCACCATATTCTTGTTGGCCTGTATTTCTTACTCCGTTTAATCTACCGCCTGAGATGTGTATGACAAGTCCCTACAATGGTAAGTAGTTTTATACTTTTAAAGTTACCTACGATCTATATGTTATTATTGAGTTATTAATTCTATCTTTAACTTTTTTGGGTAGAAAAAGGCTACGGGACAGATGCCGACTCAGGATCAGCTATTCCTAAAAACCCACACACAAAAAAAAAGAAGCAGGAGTCGGATCCGATCGAATGGGTTGAGAACGGGGCTCGTGATTCTTATGTAAGTGATAATTTTATTATTTAAGTAATTATATATAAGTCTAATTATGATATATTTGTTTTACTAAGTTTCATTTTTAAATATACAGACGTAATTTATGCAAGATGTGGACCAGTACTGCCAAACTCAGCCTGACCACCCGAGCCGTTCTCCTTCGTAATTAGAGGTAGAATTTTGGTGTAGAGAAGTTGGGGAGTACAAAAGGGTAGAGCATACGGTCTAGGCCCAAGGAACAACTTAAGTCCCCTTCGGTCAGGATTGCGAGGTGAAGGGTCTTTTCGACAAGCCGAGGGAGTTGATGTTGTTCAGGTCGCAGATATGGCGTAGCAAATCAAAGAACTTAATCGGAAAATAGCAGAGAACGAGAAAAAAGAGTTGAGGAAAGTAAATTGATGAAAGCAAACCTCGAATCGCTCAACTCACAAGTTAAAAGCCACATTGCATTTTGGACCATTTGGTGTGCCCTTTCCCCCCCCCCCCCCCTCACCCACCCAGAAGATGATGATGGTGATTTCGTAGCCCGGACACCGGATGGAGAGTTGTAGTAGTTTGGATTTCATAACGGACTTATGTTTTATGTTTTATGGACTTATGTTAAAACTATGTAGAACTAGTTAATGGTACTTTTGGTTGGACATTTGAATATTTTGAACTTTGAAGGTCTATTTAGATCGTATTTAATGTGTTTAGATAGTGTTTGATGTGTTTGATTGTTACTTAGGGTGATTTTATGTGTTGTAGCTCTTTTAGAACTCATTTGGAGCATTTTAGGGCTGGTTTTGAGCAGGTTTTTGTGCTAATTTTTTGCAAGTGTGGATGCAGAAAATGCAGCAATTGCATGCAGGTATTTTTCTAGAAAAATCGGCAATCGTCGGCTCGGGAAATTAATTAAATATAATTTCCGTAAAACCGAATGCGTTGTTTTTTTAATTAAAAAAATAAATTAAATAAAAAACCGACGTAGTCCGACAGTTTTTTATAAAATTTTACTATTTCTTTTTAAATTAAAAAAATTAAAAAACCTGACGCAATTCGGCGATTTTTTAAATATTTTTTATTATTGGATAAAAAACCGACAGACCACGTAAGCGATGCAGTCCGTCGATTTCCAGAAAGCGACGCTATGAAAACCGACGGACCATGTTGGGTCACTCTCCCGTCGATTTCAATGAAAAAATCGATGAGGGTCGTCAGTTTTGTCCGGCGGTTTTTGACCATTTTTTAGTAGTGGCCTTCACTTAAAAGTCGAGCAGTACTGATGTCGACAACCCAATCGACATCCACCATTAGCTTGGAGAGCTATTTTCTGAGATAACTTTTATAAGTGATGTCTGTTGAGCCTTTCTAGTACTGACAATTCTTTGTGCCAATAAAAAAAAAAGACAAATTGTAGTTGGTCAAGTAGAAAGACCAATTTATAAATATTTTGACAAAGGTGAAAGCAAATAGCAAAAAATAAAAGAAAAAATAGATATAAAATTGAGGCAAGCTAAAAACATGCTTAGATTTACTATTAGACGATCAAGTTAGAGACTAAACATGCTTAGATTTACTATTAGACGATCAAGTTAGAGACTAACACCTCACCAAGCAACTCTCAACTACTGTACATTTAATTTTCAATTAAATGTGAACTGGAAAATTGGCAGTTATTAATATTAAGGGAAATTAACACTTTAGTCCCTCAACTGTTGATAAAATATGCTTTTGGTTCTTCTGAATTCTGGTTAGACCGACTACATTGTATGGAACAGAATGTTAGCCAACTAAGAAATCTCATGTCCAGAAGATTAAAGTTGCACAAGTGAGGATCTTTGGCCTAAAGTTGGATGTGTGGGAATACTAGGAGGGATAAGATCAGGAATGAAGATATCCGGAACAAGGTGGGAGTGACCTCAATGGTGGACAAGATGAGGGAGTGGGGTTGAGATAGTTTGAGCATGTGAAAAGGAGAAGCGTAGATGCCTAGTAAGGAGGTGTAAGAGGTTGACTATGATGGGTGTAGGGAAGGATGAAGGTAGGTCGAAGAAGTATTAGGGGAAGGTGATTAGACAGGACATGGGTATCTTGAGCTTATCAAGGACACCGTGCCACGCCCCGTTTCCCAGGCTGGGACGTAACACGGCACCCGTGCCCGACCGCATGTGACCGAGAGCGAACCAACCCGGCCGAATCAAATACGTGATATCAAAACATAACTAATTTATAAAAATAAAACTAACACATGCCGATTAACTAAAAGTCTCACCGAAATATCATAATGCGGAAATACTTAGACAATCCGAACATACACCGAAAGTAGCCAACATGGCTAAACCAAACAATCGAACGACCGCCAACAAGGCTAACATAATAAATATCTGATCGTTCGAATCGTGTCTACGAAGCCTCTAAGAGCGTCGAATAATAGCCGTTTATAAACCGAATCGACCGGAT
Organism: Lycium ferocissimum; assembly: GCF_029784015.1. NCBI lineage: Eukaryota > Viridiplantae > Streptophyta > Magnoliopsida > Solanales > Solanaceae > Lycium > Lycium ferocissimum. The sequence goes on from NC_081344.1 coordinate 27,469,499, forward strand.
AACTAACAACGCCCCCGCATGAATTGGGCTCACTAATACCGATACGTGCACTCCTAAATAGCCGAGTCGTCAACTCCGTATATCGTTGCTCGCATCGCGAGACGCAGCCCCCTACAATAAAAGGACATCAAGCACATTTGAATTGTATGTAATGTAGCGTAAAAATCGAAGCAATAAAATACCGAAACCGAAATCGAAACCGATAATCAGAATCGTAATAGCAAGGAAGTAGAGATATGAATACTCCCTCGCTTCTATATCCGAATCATCCGTATTATCCGTGTTTGTATATGTGGGGCCTCGGCCCAATAATAAATGCACGCTATGGCCTCGCCTAGTAGTGCGTCACCAATGGCCTCGGCCATGTATACGATACACAAGATCGTGCCGTGCCCTCGGCAAAATCACATATGTATAATTATGGTTAATTAATAAGGATCGAGACCATAACAACAATGAACAATGCCGAACCGAAATAGACATGCCGGACTAAATTGAAAACACCGACTCGTTTCGAGCATATCGAATTTCTGGATCGAGACTCACGTGGTAACAATACATAAGTCTATAAAGATTACGTGTTGAGTTCATGATATTCAAATTGATAACCATGAACGAATTCTCAGAATCGCAACCCTAGAAGATAACAGCTTCTACAACATATCATAAAACCAGGGCTAAACTCGTATTCTCCGAGTCAAATTAGTGACAAGTATGAAGTTAACGAGGCGTAGGAGGCCGATGAACATTCCCTAACGTAGATAGTTAGCCTCACATACCTTAATTCCACCTTTGAGCGTAATACAATGTTCGTCAACCTTTTCAACTTTGATCTATATCAATACAAGTCAAAGGGATTCTATATTAGCAATAATATTCATGCTTTGGTCATCTAAGCATTTTATCAAACACTTAGTGGGCATGAAGCTCCATAATCTCCATTAATGGTGATTTCTTCACCCAATTCCCATTCTATTACTTCTAGGTGATTCTACAATCTCAATTAGGTGTAATTAACATCATTCTTCATCACCCACATGAATACAACAATCCCAAATCAACAAATCCAAAACTCTAGCATAATTCATATAATTCTCTCTATCAAACCCATTTGTTATTCTCCCAAGAATTCATCAATTCTCAACTATAAATGATTTGAGAGTAGGAATATTACCTTTTATGAGCATCCAACGAAATCAACACCCCAAGTTTGATTTGTAGCTTAGCGACGGCAAGAACTTGTACTACACTTTATCCTTCACGAGCCTTGGATTCGGGGCCTTCAACTTGGTTGATCTCTCTCTACTTTCTCTCTCTAATTCTCTCTCTCTCCCTTTCTCTCTCTAAAATCTGAAAATATGGAGGAAATGGGATTGCTAGGGTTAACATTTCCCTTAAATACCAAGGGGAAATGGGTTTGACCCAACTTGAAATCGGGTTGGGACCTTTCTGTCTTAAAACGTCCATATCTCCCTATCCCGATGTCACCTATGATCCCACGACCTATGGTTGGAAAGATATTTCAATTATCTACAACTTTTGTTCTTTGAGTTTTCCCAAATTCCCAATTTATGATAGGGTTATGGCCTCCCGAAGTCAGGTGACCCGAAACGTATATACGGACCAAGATACGGTCCATCCCTGCACGGTCCCGTAACACAAGGTACGGACCGTAACTTTGTACCGCACGAGTGAAAATTTCAGTGAGCTTCTGAAATTTTTTGGGACGTTACGTCCACTTTGCTACGGCCCGTAACAAGTTACGGTCCGTAACGTCACCGTTACGTTTTCGGTGCAGAATTTCCAGCGAACATGCTTCAGTAAAATGGGCATAACATTTTGCACAGATGTCCGTTTGACCCCGTAAGATACCATTGGAAAGCTATTTCAAAGATCTACAATTTTCATCAAGGAAGTTTTCCCAAATTCATAACAGATTTTCACGAAAGTTGGCTGGAAGGCAGACGTATCAAAAACTTAGCCGATTCGATAGGATTTCAAGTGCCTTACTATTAGCCATATTGAGACGATCATATCTCCTTGCTCCGATCTCTCGATTGGCTTGGTCTTTATATCGTTAGAAAGGTATTTTTATGTACTACAACTTTCATTGAGGGTACTTTCCCAAATTCCCAACTAATCAAAGAGTTATCACTGCCCGAAGTAGGCCTATCAACCATTTTCGCAAAACGTCCAAACCTTCAATTTTTCCACTAAAACTCTAATGCTATGAGTCTAAACTTAGTTCCAAGATGCAGGGTGTTACAATATCTCCCCCTTGGGATCATTCGTCCTCGAATGATGGGTCATGGTTAACAATATGGCTGGACATAGCTTGACTACATGAACGTGAAGGAAACATGACATGAAACATGGAGACTGAACTAAGATTATTCATATCTCATAATAACCCTTCGGGTCTTCAATTATCTTACTGGCGATTTCTGCATCTCCCCCTTAGTTCAAGGCTAACATCTTATACTTACCAATTCTCCTCTTTTGATGGGATCCAATTAACTTTCCTTATCTTCTCGTAATTCCTTTGTACTCTATAACATTTATGAATCTTTCGACTCCCCGTCCGAGCAATTTCTCATGAGAAAAAACTAAATTTACTTACATGAACGGGTTGCTCTCGTATTAATAACGGCATACTCCATCTTAACGACTTAACTGCGCCACGCTCGTAAATCTTAGGACAAACCCCTTTTTTTTTTTTTTTTTTTTTTTTTTTTTTTAACAACTCTTAAAGGTTATTCTTCATAGTTCTTTGTCTTACGACTTAGCTGATTTCTTCTTCCACTAGTCACTCTACTCTGAACTTAACTTAAGCCCTTAGTTTCTAACACACATATTCGGATGTATCTGAACTGTCACCCACTCAAGGTGTTCATCTGAATAGGAAAATCAAATCATATTTCTAATAGTTCTGCTGAAATTGCTAATGCATTGTATCTACTCAAAACTTACGTACTATTTTTTTTTACGTCAATCACCTCGCTAGCTTTATATTTTCTTATTCGCTCCGAATAAACTAAGTTATTTCTAACTCTCCTCATCATCCGACGCTATTCTATGGCCGTATACTATCTTTTCGAACTATGGATCACACTTAAGAAACCTTTATCCATCTTATACGAAAGATACCCAAGCTTTCTATACACTTCAAAGTCATATCGACTATACCCATCCGGAATGAACACTTACTCACATAGCTTAAGAGAGGATCGTCACCTCTCCTTATTCATAATAATAATTACTTCGAATTAACTACATCCGTACTCTCTAACTCTGATCTGACTAAAACTTAAACAAACTAAAATCATTCATATTCGTCCCAACTCTTCTTCCTTGTTATTCTTGTCTCAATCATACTATTACTTCTTTTACATATAAACTCGTCGTAATTTATCCTCGCTTATCAACTCGAGTTGATACTTCAATATAATACTCCATTAAGATTGGCACCTCTTCCATATCATCTCTTAGTATTACAAGCCTTTCCAAATTATCCAAAGCATTACTTTTTACCGTATCGATATTGTCCTCATAATTACTATTACTATCAATTTTTTTTTTTTTTTTTACGCTTAACTTTATTTCTAGCTTGCAACTTGGTTAAATCCTATCATTCTTGTTGACACGACCTTTCAAGACATACTACGAACTTATATCTCATTCTCCTTCTATTTCTAGAAAAATTTTGGCGTGGTTTCCTCTATATTTCTTACTATCCCAAAACACATTGCAGAAATACCAACAATGCCTCACAAGGCCAATATATATAAATATATGTCATATCATATCATAGCCACAAGGGGCTCCCAATTTCAACAACAATATAAAAATGATGAACTTACCTCATATGTCCAACTCAAACCGTACCGTTATACTTTCCCGTTTATTTTCCCCTTCAATCTTTAACCCGAGATGGAGGGTCCCGATGACCTCAGAGAAAACCCCCGCCACCACTTCCTTGAGATCCTCCATGATTTACCTTTTTCCTGTTGACTTAGCTCCTTTTCTAATTTCTCTCCGATATCCCTCCCGTTGTATTTCATTCTCAAGAACATCATTATCATTCAACATACTATTCATTCCACTACACCCTTCTCGGCAACTTACATTGTATTCCACTTTCAATAGCACTTGAAATCTCATTCGTTACCAAGAAATGCGCACAATTGTACCCCCTATGGGTAAACATCCTTAGTTGAACCTTGAGTTACCCGTTCATCTTCTCGCGCATTCGAAACGTACGTAATTCGAGGAAGAGAAGTTACTTATTGCTCTAAGCTTCATGGCACGATCAAGAGTATGAAAGAAGTGAAACAAATCCGAATGTCTTGGTGGTCAATCGTTTATATGTGTGGGGCCCTCACACATATAAAAGAGACCCCACCGGACACGGCTTCATAGACTCCTAAGACACTCGAACCTAATCTCGATACCAAGCTTTGTCACGCCCCGAACTCGGGCTCGGACGTAACACGCACCGTGCCCGACCGTACGTGACCGAGCGAACTAACCGGTCGGCCGAATCAACATGTGATATCAAAACATAACTAATTTATAAAAAATAAAACTAACACATCTCGATTAACTAAAAGCCTCACCGAAATATCATAATGCGGAAATACTTAGACAATCGAACATATCATCGAAAGAGCCAACACGGCTAAACCAAACAATCGAACGATCGCCAACAAGTGCTAACATAATAAATATCGACGTTCGAATCGTGTCTATGAAGCCTCTAAGAGGCCGAATAATAGAGCCGTCTATAAACCGAACCGATCGGATAACTAACAACGCCCCCGAAGGAATTTGGGGCTCGCGATACCGATACGTGCACTCTAAGGGCCGAGTCGTCAACCTTGTATATCGTTACTCGCATCGCGAGATGCGCAGCCCCAGCAATAAAAGGGACATCAAGACATTTGAATCAGACGGTATGTAAAGCCAAACGAAGCAATAAAATACCGAAACCGAAATCGATAATCAGAATCGTAATAGCAAGGAAGTAGAGATATGAATACTCCCCTCGCTCTATATCTCGAATCATCCGTATTATCCGTGTTTGTATATGTGGGGCCTCGGCCCAATAATAAATGCACGCTATGGCCTCGGCCTAGTAGTGCGTCACCAATGGCCTCGGCCATGTATACGTATACACAAGATCGTCTTTGTGCCTTCGGCAAAATCACATATGTTTAACTATGGTTAATTAATAAGGACTAAGACCATAATAACAATGAACAATGCTGAACTGAAATAGACATGCTGGACTAAATTGAAAACACTGACTGTTTCTGAGCATACTGAATTTCTAGACTGAGACTCATGTGGTAACAATACATAAGTCTATAAAGATTACGTGTTGAGTTCATGATATTCAAATTGATAACCATGAACGAATTCTCAGAATCGCAACCCTAAGATAAATAGCTTCTACAACATATCATAAAACCAGGGCTAAACCGTATTCGAGTCAAATTACCGACAAGTATGAAGAACGAGGCGTAGGAGAATCATGAACATTCCCTAACGTAGATAGTTAGCCTCACATACCTTAATTCCGGCCTTTGAGCGTAATACAATGTTCGTCAACCTTTTCAACTTTGATCTATATCAATACAAGTCAAAGGGATTCTATATTAGCAATAATATTCATGCTTTGGTCATCTAAGCATTTTATCAAACACTTTGTGGGCACGAAGCTCCATAATCTCCATTAATGGTGATTTCTTCACCCAATTCCCATTCTATTACTTCTAGGTGATTCTACAATCTCAATTAGGTGTAATCAACATCATTCTTCATCACCCACATGAATACAACAATCCCAAATCAACAAATCCAAAAACTCTAGCATAATTCATATAATTTCCTTTATCAAACCCATTTGTTATTCTCCCAAGAATTCATCAATTCTCAACTATAAATGATTTGAGAGTAGGAATATTACCTTTTATGAGCATCCACCACGAAATCAACACCCCAAGTTTGATTTGTAGCTTAGAACGACGGCAAAACTTGTACTACACTTTATCCTTCACGAGCCTTGGGATTGGGGCCTTCAACTTGGTTGATTCTCTATCTCTCTCTAATTCTCTCTCTCTCTTCTCTCTCTAAAATCTGAAAATATGGAGGAAATGGATTGCTGGGTTAACATTTCCCTTAAATACCAAGGGGAAATGGGTTTGACCCAACTTGAAATGGGACCTTTCTGTCTTAAAACGTCCATATCTCCCTATCCCGATGTCACCTATGATCCCACGACCTATGGTTGAAAGATATTTCAATTATCTACAACTTTTGTTCTTTGAGTTTTCCCAAATTCCCAATTTATGAAGGGTTATGGCCTCTTATAAAGTCAGGTGACCGAAACGTATATACGGACAAGATACGGTCTCTCTCCCGTAACACAAGGTACGGACCGTAACTTGTACCGTACCTTGGTGAAAATTTAGTGAGCTTGAAATTTTTGGGACGTTACGTCCACTGTTACGGCCCGTAACACGAGTTACGGTCCGTAACGTCACCGTTACGCCAGGCAGAATTTCCAGCGAACATGCTTCAGTAAAATGGGCATAACATTTTGCACAGATGTCCGTTTGACCCCCGTAAGATACCATTGGAAAGCTATTTCAAAGATCTACCATTTTCATCAAGGAAGTTTTCCCAAATTCATAACAGATTTTCACGAAAGTTGGCTGGAAGGCAGACGTATCAAAAACTTAGCCGATTCGATAGGATTTCAAGTGCCTTACTATTAGCCATATTGAGACGATCATATCTCCTTGCTCCGATCTCTGATTGGCTTGGTCTTTATATCGTTAGAAAGGTATTTTTATGTACTACAACTTTCATTGAGGGTACTTTCCCAAATTCCCAACTAATCAAAGAGTTATCACTGCCCGAAGTAGGCCTATCAACCATTTTCGCAAAACGTCCAAACCTTCAATTTTTCCACTAAAACTCTAATGCTATGAGTCTAAACTTAGTTCCAAGATGCAGGGTGTTACAATGACCTTAGATATGAGGGTTTGTGTAACACCTCGCACTTTCTAACTAAGCTACGTTCATGATTAAGAGACTTAGAAACCAAGATGGGAAGTGTTGGGGTTGAATAATTGGCCTTATACCGTACTTTTAAGTGTGGACCGTACTTTTAAGACGTACATTTTATACGGACCGTACATCAAAGTACGGGCCGTACTTTTCAAGTTGTACCTCACAAACTAAAAATCATGGTTTCTTGGCATATGAGGTATGCCTAGATTGTACGGGACGTACAATATTTTACGGGCGT
>NC_081344.1:27476913-27507115 GCF_029784015.1 Lycium ferocissimum
GTGGAGTTGAAACCCCTTTTGGGGAGTTCGTGATTTTTAATCCTTTGACCAAGGAATTTTCCACGGTAAAATCTTGCCTTGTGTACTCACTGCATTGCATAAGGGAACTAGTACTCAACCAGGTCCCTCATACATTATTTGGTGGAAGCACAACCTGCAGCAATAGGTATGTAGGGTTTCTTTCTACGTGTGGGAAGTTCATATTGTTCTTCCCAACGCCACATTCTTCCATGATTATACGAAATTTCACTATAACTAGGTTTCTAACCATGTTCATGATAACCCTAAGTGCATGTACCATGATATACCATGTTGTATTATTACTTCATTTTTGTGTTCTTAATAGTCCACTTTGGTTATTGTTTGTCTAAAAGAAAGATGGTTTCTTACGCATGGGCATTGATTACCTTCGGTTGAACAACGTCACAATTAAAAACAGATACCCTCTCCCCAGAATAGATAATTTATTTGACCAACTTTATTGCGCCTAGTGTTATTCCAAGATTGACCTCAGATCAGGATACCATCCGTTAAAGGTTAAGGAAGTTGATATTCCGAAGATCGCTTTCAGGACCCATTATGGTCACTTCGAAATTCTTGTCATGTTATTTGGGTTGACAAATGCACTAGCTGCTTTCATGGACCTTATGTACAGAGTCTTCAAGCTTTATCTTGATTTATTCGTCATTGTGTTTATAGATGATATTTTGATGTATTCCCGTTGTGAGACTGAATATACAGAACATCTCAGAATTGTGTTGCAGACACTTCAGGATCGTGAGCTTTATGCGAAATTTTCAAAGTGTGAATTTTGGCTTAAGCCGGTGGCATTTCTCGGCCACGTGATTTCAAATGAAGGTATGAAAGTTGATTCTCAGAAAATTGATACCATAAAGAATTGGCCCAGACCCACCTCAGTTTCAGCTATAAGAAGTTTCTTTGGTCTGGAAGGCTATTACAAACATTTGTAGAGGGATTTTCCTCTATCTCAGCTCCATTGACTAAGTTGACTCAGAAAAAGGATCAAATTTCTATGGTCAGATGTGTGTGAGCAATGTTTCGAAGAGTTGAAGAAGAGGTTGACTTCTACTCCAGTTTTGACACTATCAGAGGGAATCGAAGGTTCGCAGTGTAACACCCCGCATTTTTTTAAACTAACTCTTGAATTTTCGATTGACCATATCTTGATAGTAAGGGTATATTTTAATTCACACTTCCTGAACGTGAATTTGATGATATTTGAAACTTGTTTGAAGTGTTATGGTGTAGTTATGTAAACTACTCCTACTATTATTATCTTAGTAAATTAATAAATGAAATAGATATTTAATACTTTGGATATCCCTCCTTTCATATTTATCCAAACATAAAAGTTGGGCAGCCACCTTTTCTTTCAATCCTTATCCAAGGAATATATAATACCTTTTGGGGCTCATATCTCTCCACCTCCTAAAAATTTTGTTTTCTCTAGAAAAAGGAGCCCCCAAAATTCCTCTTCTCTCATAAAAGTCTCCCACTAAATCACCAACAAGACTTGTTTTGGTTAAGCGACAAGCTACTCCACACTATTGAGGTAAGTCTACAAAACCCCTTTTTGAACTGGATAGTTGTTAGTGTTTTCAACATATTTCCTTGTATAAAATTTATTTTTAAGTGATCCAAGATGTTCTAGAAATCTACTTCATAGATCTACAACTTTCGTTCAGGCTCCAAAACCTAGTTTTGCTTGTATTTACTCGAAAAGGGGTGATGAAGTACGGGGCGAGTCTTTGTCAGTTACATTTTACAAACCCTTCATGTACTACCGTTAGTATTTTGAGCATATCTTTTTGTACAAAACTGCTATAGGAGTGATTTAAATTTATCTGAAACCCTAAGACATATATATACAATTTTCATTAAGACCACAAAATCTATTTTTACCGTTTACCCCTTTGAAACTGAGCCACAATACAAGACGCATCCCGTCAGTTTTCGTTTTGATAGTTTAGGGTGATTTTCACTGACATCATGTTTAGTTTCGACATGCTGAAACCACTGAACTTAAATAGATATTTGATTATATATACACAAGCTAAGGGAAATTGGCTAAGGAAGTCGACATATTTATTTGATCGTTGCTTTGGGGATTTATAACTTCTTGATGTTTGTTTGAGCTCTAGAATCACTAAAGCTCCAAGGTTTGCACCTAAACTTGAATTTTTCTTTCAATTTATTTTGTTTGAGATATTGTGAGAAGCTTGAATTTCGATGAAATAGTATCTACTTTAAATTGTCGTCATATTGATTTTATTGCTACTTTAACAGTTTACTTGCTTTGTTGGTTGAGAAAGAATATTTTGAGACACTTCAATATGACAACGTTATCATTGAGGGTATAATTTAGTAATTGAGTTATGAGTATGTTAAAATCACATTGGTGTTATGTGAAGTATTTTTGTAAGATGACTTAATTCGCCCACACATATGGATTGCTTAAGCATTTTTGCATTCTTGTTGGGACATTGTCCTTCTTATGATAGTGACCTTGTTACTTATAATGACATACCTAATGGTATTATTCGGATCTTGCCCATTTTGACTTTGGATTTACATTTCATCTTGACGATGAACTTTTGTCCATTTTCAAGTATGAGTGGAAAGCCACTTTCAACATGGCTCTTGATTCTCTTGATTATTAGGTGACGACCCTTCTGAATTTCGAATCTTTCCCATCTTGACTTTGGATTTACATTTCTTCTTGATGATGGACTTTTGTCCATTTTCGAGTATGAGTGGAAAGCCACTTTCAACATGGTTCACGATTCTCTTGATTATTGGGTGACGACCCTTCTTGATTTGGGCTTCGATCCTTCTTGTTATTTGATTATGCTTGATGTGATGGCATGACGTATGTGTTGGGCGAAATTAACTGACTGAATGACTTTCTTGAATTAGCTTGGAAAGCTTTCTTGACACTAGAGATATGAATATTGTTATTGGGAACTACTTCTTGGGTTGATATTTGATTCTCTTGAATATCGTATGTAGCTTACTTTGATAAGTCTATTCCTTGAATTTAGTTCTTGGACTCATTTGTGATACGTAGCTCACCATTAAATTAAATAAATTGAATGACGTTTCATGAATTAGCTTCGAAAGCTTTCTTGACACTTGGTATTTGAAATATTAGTATCTTGAACTATCTTATGGTTTGATGGTTCTCTTGAAATGTTGTACATTGATTAAGTACTTGATGATAAATCGGATAAGCTTATGTCTTGAATTTACTTCTTGCACTCACATTTGATACATAGCTCACTATTCAATTAACTAATCGGTGGACCTTTTTTAATTAGCTTTGGAAAGCTTCTTGACATTTGAGATTTTCAATATTGATATATTGAACTATTTTATTATTTGATATTTAATTCTCTTGAAACAATTTTACCTTCATTAAGTACTTGATGATAATTTTGATATGCTCATTTCTAGAATTTATTTTTGTACTTCTTACTTAGCATACTTTTTGATATGAAATGTTGGTTAAGTTTAAGTGCCACTAAGCTTTATTCTTAGCAATAGTTTGTTACTATCATAGGTGATGTTCCAAGGGAGACTCAAGGATGGCCATTTGAAGTAGATCATTTGGAAGCTTAGATGAAGATCACATTTGCATGAGTATGTTCATTTTGTATACTTTTGGGGACTTGTTCGTGATCCATGTGATACACTTAGATATGCACTTTTGAATGAAATTAGGGTCATGATACTAATATTTTGTAACTTGATTTTCTTTGGATGACTTGACTATATTGGGAGTGTCCATGCCGAATTCTTGTAATATTTTAAATTCAGTACTTATGTTGAACTTGGGAAACTTAGCTAGTTTGTATTTTGAGATTGGGAGTTGAATTTCATGCTTGGTATAAGCCTTGGATGTTTTAACATGAAAAACGTGTTGATGAATTCTAAAGTGTTGATTTAACTCAAAATAGGTGTTGTCCATTTTATTGATTGGATATTTCTATTTTTTTTTAGGTCCTACTATGTTGAGATGTTGTATTTTGAAATTTGTTCACATGGTCCTATTTTCGCTACTAAATTATTGTGAATATCTTATTAAATAAATTTCTTCTGAACGTTGTAAGTATGAAATTTGTTTTTGTTTCGTAAGTAGCATCCTCCCAAAGGGGGTGCTACACATAGCTTATCGTGATACTTTGGGAGTTGGTCTCGGATGTGTCTTAATGCAGCTTGGTAAGGTTGTAGCTTATGCATCCCAACAACTTAAGGCTCATGAAATGAATTATTCGACTTATGACTTGGAATTAGCAGCTGTGGTTTTTGCACTTAAAATATGGCGTCATTATTTGTACGGAGTGCATATTGATATTATTACCGATCACAAAAGCCTGCAGTATATTTTCAAGAAAAGAGAGTTGAACCTCAGGCAGAGGAGGTGGCTCGAATTGCTTAAAGACTATGATGTAGATATCCTCTACCATCCAGGGAAGGCGAATGTTGTAGCCGATGCTCTTCGTAGGCGTTCCATGGGAAGTTTAGCTCACATTGAGGCAGATAAGAGAATTATGACTAAGGAAGTTCACCGCTTAGCTAACCTAGGAGTTCAACTCTTAGACTCCGAAGATGGTGGAGGCCAAAGTGAAGGAGAAGCAGTTTAATATCCCTTTTTATTGCAGCTGAAAGAGGGAATTCACAAGCATAAGACAACTGCTTTTGTACAAGGGAGAGATGATGGTACCTTGAGGTACCAAGGCAGATTATGTATTTCAGATGTTGATGAGCTGAGAGAGCGGATTATGTCAGAAGCTCACAGTTCCATGTATTCCATCCACCCAGGTTCTATGAAGATGTATCATGACCTTAAGGAAATTTATTGGTGGAATGATATGAAAAAGAATGTAGCAGATTTTGTGGCTAAGTGTCCGAATCATCAGCAAGTGAAAGCCGAACACCAGAGGCCTGGTGGGTTAGCTCAGCATATTGGTATTCTTGTATGAAAATGGGAGATGATCAATATGGACTTCATAACAGGTCTACCTTGCTCATCCCGTAGACATGACTCCATTTGGTGATTGTGGACCGACTTACCAAGTCAGCACACTTCTTGCTAGTTAAGACCACAATTCAGTAGAAGATTATGCTAAGTTATATATTCATGAAATTGTCAGATTGCATGGGACCCTAGTGTCAATCATTTCATATCATGGTGCTCAGTTCACAATGAACTTTTGGAAATCCTTTCAAAATAGATTGGGTACCAAGGTGAACCTCAGCACAGCTTTTCATCAGCAAACAGACGGCCAAGCATAGCGTACTATTCAGACTCTTGAGGACATATTGAGAGCATGTGTCCTAGATTTTAAAAGTAATTGGGATGATCACTTGCCTCTCATTAATTTGCTTATAATAAAAGTTGCTAGTATCAAGATGGCACCGTTTGAAGCTCTGTATGGGCGAAGGTGTAGATCACCTATTGGTTGGTTTGAAGTTAGTGAAGCAGAGTTGTTGGGACCAGATTTGGTCTATAGGCCATGGATTTAAGAGCGATTGAAAATGGCTCAAAGCCGTTAGAAGTCCTATATAGATGTGCGGCAAAGAGACTTAGAGTTTTAAGTTGATGATTGGGTGTTCTTAAAGGTTTCACCTATGAAAGGTGTGATGAGATTTGGCAAGAAAGGGAAACTTAGACCCAGATATATCGGACCTTACAGAATCCTACGAAGGGTTGGTCAAGCAGCTTATGAGCTTGAGTTACCATAAGAGTTGGCTGCTGTACACCCAGTGTTCTATGTGTCCATGTTAAGAAAGTATGTGGGAGACCCCTCGTTAGTTGTTCCTGTTAATGAAGTATGTAGGAGACCCCTCATTGGTTGTTCCAGCTGATAATATAACGGTTAAGGATGACCTAACCTATGAGGAGAACCCAGTGGCTATTCTCGATCGTCAGGTTCGCAAGTTGAGAACTAAGGAAGTAGCCTCAGTAAAGGTCTAGTGGAGAAGTCAGAAAGTTGAAGAGGCTATATGGGAAGCCGAAGAGGACACGAAACCCATATATCCTCATTTGTTTGAAGAACAAGCAGAAAACGTTCAAGGTAAATACCTTCTGAATCCATGTCATGTCCCTTACATATTAATGTCTCACGTTTCACATTCACGTTCATGTATTCAGTATTCATGTCTCATGTCCCAGTGTTCGTGTTTTCATGAAATCATGTCATGTCAGTTCAGTTCCCATGTTCCATGTCATGTTTCTTTACGTTGTCGTATTCAAGCCATGTCCAGTTGCATTATATCTGAGAAAATGTCTTTGGTGTACTATGACCATGATTATGGATGAATTGAAGTGAAATTGGGAAATGTGGATAATGTAGGGGTATGAAGATTGTTGCTTATGATGTTGTGAATATAATTATAGATGTTTGGGAATTGATATGTAATATGGGGAAAGTTGTATAAACAAAGGAAATGCTGCCCAATTTTCTTTAGCTTTGATTGAGCATGTTCATGTAATCGATTAGCTAACGATAATGCGAACTCTCTTGAAGGTAGAAACGTGAGCGTTGAAGGAGAACGATCAAGCGATAGAATAGCTAAACGAAAAGGTATGTGAGGCTAGTCCCCTTCTTCTAAGGCATGACTCCAATGGCATAAATTCTCCTATTTTTTTCCATGACTTTCTTACATTCCGACAATCACGAGCCTATCATTATAAAGAGCTTCACATGAGATAGAGAAACGAGATATGTCATGAGCGCGATAGTGATAATGATGGGTTAAGTCTAAAGATCCTAAAGCTAATGATTCTAAGTATGATCCATTGATGTTGTTTATTGTACACACTCACCTTACATAATGGAATCGGGGGTTTACGACCTTATGTCACCCTGATAAAGTATAGTTGTCTTTGAGTTACTGTGCATGCATTATGATGAGTACATGATGATGACATTACACCGTGCCTATATGGCCGGGTAGACACCGCCAAGGCGGGCAGTGTATACGCCATGTCTAGATGGCATGGGCAGACACCACTAGTGGGCGGCATGAGATGGTTACCCCAAACGCGAGAGGCCTGGACGCGGGCTAATGATGATCACACCGTACCTATATGGTCGAGCAGCTTATATACATATATACATGCATACATGATATGATGATGATGTTTATGAAGTAAGTCAGCATGCATTATTTCCATTAAAATTGACAGTCAGTTGCAGATTGTTCTTCGTTTGATATCCCCCTGTCTCATTGATGTATTGTTCTTGTTTATGCCTTACATACTCTGTACAATGTTCGTACTGACTTCCTTTTTTTTGGACACTATGTTCATGCCCACAGGTAGACAGGGAGGTGATCCAGACTCGTAGGAGCTCTTAGCAGGCTTTGAGAGCACTCCATTGTTCTGGAAGTGCCATTGATTATTGTTTTGTGTATGTATATATGTTTTGGGCACAACGGGGTCCTGTCTCGTCCATATGTCTAGTACTCTAGTAGAGGCTCGTAGATACGCATGTGTGGGTAGTATGGTCTCACGATTTCCCACGTGTATATATGTATTATTTTGATAGCTAAAAGGTTTATGTATATAAAGGTAAATATGCTTCAAGTGAAAACGGACTTCCTATGATTATAAGCATGAGATTAATGAATGAACGCAGGATGAGTACGATGAGTAATAGCATGAGTAGTGCTCGGTGGTTAGCCCCGGGTACCCGTTATGGCCTCTAGTCGGGTCGTGACAAAAGTGGTATCAGAGCAGTTCAGTCTTAGGAAGTGTCTACGAGCCGTGTCTAGTAGAGTCTTGTTTATGGTGTGTTGCGCGCCACGCTAATAAACAGGAGGCTACAGGGCATTTAGGAAACATGACCATTCTTTTTCTTATGGGATCGTGCGATAGAGCCATGTTATAAGATTTTCATCTCCCTAATAGTGTGTTATGATTTCAGAGATGCCGCCAAAGAGAAAAGCTACACTCGTCCAGAAGGGCAAGACTACGATAGAAAGACGGGTAGAAAGGGAGCCGCCAATGAATGTAGAAGAGGGTGGATCACATAATGAGGCTCCATCTAATACTTCTCCCACTCCGCCCAATTTAGAAGAACAAGAGGGGGCTTCAGCTCCAGCTCCTATGCCTCCAGTTCCTCCCCCGGTTACTTCGGGTCAACAAATGACCGAGGTTATTCATCTATTGACGCAGCTAGTTGCCGCCTAGGTATAGCGGCAAGGTGCAGGTTCAAGTGACAGGGTAGTTATTACTAGAGCCCGTGATTTCATGAGTTTAAATCCTCCAGAGTTTTTGGGGTCAAAGCCGGATGAAGACCCGTAAGGTTTTATTGATGAAATGTTGAGAACATTGAAGATTATTCATGCCTCATAAACTGAATCTGTGGAGTTAGTATGTTATATACTCTGGGATGTGGCTGTCTTATGGTATAATAATTGGATATCTTCACGAAAATAGAATTCACCGCCTCCGGTTTGGCAAGAGTTTGTAAATGCCTTCATCTGCCACTATTTGCCACCCGAGGTCAGCCGAGCTAGAGCGGATAGGTTCCTAAATCTAAAGCAAGAAAATATGAGTGCCCGGGAGTATAGCTTTCAGTTTAATTCATTGGCTAGATATGCTTCAACTATGGTAGCCGATATGGGGGATAGGGTGCACAGGTTTGTAAGTAGCTTAGGGCCACATTTATTTAATGATTGTTTAACGGCTTCATTACAAGATGGGATAGATATTTCCCGCATTCAGGCCCATGCCCAGAACTTAGAAGGGCAACAACATCCACAAAGGGGTGAGCGTGATATTGATAGAGGGAAAAATAAGAGGGCCAGATCTATGGGTGCAGGTAGCGACTATAGAGGGGGATCGAGGCAGTCATATCCTAGACACTCAGGCCAGTCGGCGACGAGTGCACCTCCACGATTTGCAGGTAGGAGATTTGACTGCTCTACTCCTTCAGGGCAGGGTCAGAGTTCGAGAGCCTCAGGTTCTTAGTTTGGGGGTGATTATAGCTAGAGGAGATCGCCAGTACCGCGATGTAGTCAGTGCGGTAAGTTACATTCTGGTCAGTGTCACCGGGGTTCAGATGCTTGCTATGCCTGTGGCCAGGTTGGGCACATGATGCGAGATTGCCCGTCGATGAGTGGTAGAGTTGGGGTTCAGCCCACAGGATCAGCGGCTGGTTCTTCTTCGTGCGCCCGGTAAGGCAGACTCCTAGGGTCCGGCGGAGCCGAGGTAGAGGCAGAGGGGGAGCATCTAGTTCAGGTGGTATCCAGCCCCGTATCTATGCTTTAGCCGGACGACAGGATCTTGAGTCCTCCCCGGATGTGATTACAGTACATTATCCATATTTTCTTATGGTGTATATGCATTGATAGATCCGGGTTCTACACTATCTTATATTACTCCCTATATTACTGGCCGTATTGGGGTGAAACCCGAGCCAATTAAACTGTTTAAGGTATCTACTCCGGTTGGTGATCCCGTAATAGCTAGGCAAGTATACAAAAATTATGTAATTGTGATATGTGATCGCCAGACCAAAGTTGATTTAGTTGAGCTAGAAATGTTAGATTTTGATGTGAGTATGGGTATGGATTGGTTGGCCTCATGTTATGCTAATGTTGATTGCCGAATGAAAGTAGTTCGATTTCAATTTCCAGGAGAGCCCGTGCTTGAATGGAAAGTTAACACAGCATCTCCAAGAGGTAGGTTTATTTCCTACCTTAAGGCAAGGAAGATGATAGCTAAAGGCTATATTTATCACCTAGTCCAAGTTCATGACGCCGAAGCGAAGTCGCCAACTTTCCAATCCATTCCGATAGTGAATGAATTTTCGGATGTGTTCCCAGATGAACTTTCAGGCCTTCCTCCGGAAAGAGAGATTGATTTTGCCATTAATGTGTTGCCAGACACCCAGCCCATTTCTATTCCTCCTTACCGAATAGCTCCGGCAGAATTGAAAAAGCTAAAGGCATAATTGAAAGATTTGCTTGAAAAATGATTCATTAGGCCCAGTTCATCACCTTGGGGAGCACCAGTCCTATTTGTGAGGAAGAAAGATGGTTCTTTACGGATGTGTATCGATTATAGGCAGTTTAATAAGGTGACGATAAAGAATAAATACCCTCTTCAGAGGATTGACGATTTGTTTGATCAATTACAGGGTGCTAAGTGGTTTTCCAAAATAGACATAAGGTCAGGCTATCATCAAGTGAGAGCTAAAGAAGAAGATATTCCCAAAACAGTCTTCCGAATGAGATATGGCCATTATGAATTTCGGGTGATGTCATTTGGGTTAACTAATGCTCCGGCAGTGTTCATTAACTTGATGAATAATGTATTTAGGCCTCTTTTGGACTTATTCATGATAGTGTTCATTGATGATATTCTGGTATACTCTCGGATAGAGTCAGAGCATGCAGACCATTTACGTATTGTTCTTGGAATTCTTCGAACTCGAGAATTGTATGCAAAATTTTCAAAATGCAAGTTTTGGCTAAATTCTGTGATAGTTTTGGGTCATGTTATTTCAGATGATAGCATTAGAGTGGATACTCAAAAAAATGAAGCTATGAAAACTTGGCCAAGGCCTACAACGCCCACGGAAGTCCGTAGTTTTCTGGGATTGGCAGGTTACTATAGAAGATTCGTGGAAGGGTTTTCCTTTATTTCAGCCCCATTGACGAAGCTAACCCAGAAGTCAGCTAAATTTCAGTGGAA
The DNA here is from genome assembly GCF_029784015.1 of Lycium ferocissimum. Taxonomy (NCBI): domain Eukaryota; kingdom Viridiplantae; phylum Streptophyta; class Magnoliopsida; order Solanales; family Solanaceae; genus Lycium; species Lycium ferocissimum. The sequence goes on from NC_081344.1 coordinate 27,487,643, forward strand.
TGATGCTTGTGAACGCAGTTTTCAGGAATTGAAAGATAGGCTAACTTCAGCTCCAGTCTTGACACTCCCAGAAGGGCCAGATGGTTATGTGGTGTATTGCGATGCTTTTGGTGTTAGGTTAGGATGTGTGTTAATGCAGCATGGAAAAGTCATTGCTTATGCTTCAAGGTAGTTACGGAAACATGAAAAGAACTACCCAACTCATGATCTCAAATTGGCTGCAGTTATTCATGCACTAAAGATGTGGAGACATTACTTGTATGGTGTTCATGTTGATATCTACACAGATCACAAAAGTCTTCAATATATTTTCAAACAGAAGGAGTTAAATCTGCGGCAGAGGTGGTGATTAGAATTATTGAAAGATTATGATGTGAGTATTTTATACCACCCCGGAAAGGCAAATGTAGTAGCTGATGCACTTAGTCGCAGATCAATGGGTAGCCTATGTGAGGCCCCTCCGGAGAAGAAGGAATTAATCCGTGAGCTCCACTAGCTAGCCAGCCTTGGGGTTCGTCTAATTGATTCAGACCGTGCAGGAATTGATATCAATAATCCAACAGTTTCATCCTTGGACATGGAGATAAAAGAGCGTCAATATGAAGATCCTCAGTTGAACCATTATAGAGATACATTACATGAAAAGGAGAAGTCTCCGTTTGAAACTTCTATAGATAGAGTTCTTAGATACCGAGGCAGGCTATGTGTTCCGAAAGTTGCAGAATTACGTCGCTGAATTCTAGAAGAAGCTTATTATTCTTGGTATTCTATCAATCCAGGTGCGACAAAGATGTATCATGATCTCAAGTTGATGTATTGGTGGGATGGAATGAAGAAGGACATAGCAAAATTTGTAGCTCAATATCCAAACTGTCAACAAGTGAAAATCGAGCATCAAAAGCCAGGGGGATTATTGCAAGCCATGGAAATTCCAACCTGGAAATGGGAAGCGATCAACATGGATTTTATTGTGGGGTTACCTCGTTTCTGAAGTAAATATGACTCCATATGGGTAATCGTGGACAGACTCACAAAAGCAGCTCATTTTCTTCTAGTCAGAACCATGTACTCAGCAGAAGATTATGCAAGATTATATCTTAAAGAGATTGTACGACTCCACGGTATTCCGATGTCTATTATCACAGATAGGGGAGCACAATTTACAGCTAAGTTCTAGAAATCTTTCCAAGAAGGTTTGGGTACTCAAGTAAAGCTTAGCACGGCATTTCATCGGCAAACTGATGGGCAAGCCGGACGCACTATTCAAACCTTGGAAGATATACTAAGAGCATATGTACTAGATTTCGGTGGTAGTTGGGATGACCACTTACCCCTTATCGAGTTTGCATACAACAATAGTTATCATTCCAGTATTCAACTGGCTCCGTATGAAGCTCTATATGGAAGAAAGTGTAGGTCCCCAATTGGGTGGTTTGAAGTAAGAGAAGTACAGTTAATAGGCCCTGAGTTGATTCAACAGGCGGTGGTTCGCCAGAAATCTTATGCGGACAACCGTCGATGAGACTTAGAATTTCAAGTTGATGATTGGGTATTCTTAAAGGTGTCGCCAATGAAAGGAGTCATGAGATTTGGTAAGAAAGGGAAGTTGAGTCCTCGATATATAGGACCTTACAAGATTGCTCGCAAGGTGGGTCAAGTAGCTTATGAATTGGACTTACCCTCGGAACTTGAATCAGTTTATCCAGTTTTTCATGTCTCAATGCTCCGTAAATGTGTAGGAGATCCTACTAAGATCGTGCCAGTAGACGATGTTCAAGTGACAGAAAAGTTGACTTATGAAGAGGTCTCCATTGCCATATTAGACAGGCAAGTACGGAGGCTTAGAAACAAAGAAGTGGCCTCAGTCAAGGTTTTATGGAGAAACAATAACCGAGAAGAGATGACTTGGGAAGCGGAAGAAAATATGAAGTCCAAGTACCCGCACTTATTCCAACCCCCAGAAGAGATCCAAGATGAAACATCAAGATTATGAGGTACGTATGTTCTCTTTTTATGCATATGGGTCACGTGTGGCCAAACTTTATCGCTATTATGTTATGGCCCTGTGAGGCATTGCTATTATGGACTGTTGTGACAGGATGGTAGTGTCATATTACAGGGGAAACTCCGGTGAAATTTTCGTAGAATTCCCAAGAACTTAACATTCGAGGACGAATGTTTTTAAAGGGGGGAAGAATGATATACCTCCAAAAAAATTTCGTTAATGTACGGTGAATAGAATAACGAAGGGCACGAAGTATACGATGTTTCAATAAGTAAGAAATAGCATTTGATGACCCTAATTGAGATTTCAAAGACATTTGAGGCAAGAGAAAGAAGTTTGCCAAGAAAGGCTAGGTATGCGTTATGTATCGGAAAAGATTTACGAGTAATAAGTTAGTGATGACTTAATGGTGTCTTGGAGAAGAGTTATAACGTCTCTTAAATTGTTAATGAGGTGTTAAAAAAGTGTTAAGAAGGTTCCATAAGGATTGGAGATCAAACGAAGTGACGAAAACAAGATTGGAGAAAAGATGTATTATGCGACCAATTATACGGTACTGAGGTATAATGGTCCATATAATCGTCACAGAGAAGGTCCATCACTGATGGGATTATACGGTCACTTATACGGACCGTATATTATGCCGTATAATTGTCACAGAAAGGAGTGGTTGCTGAAGCGATTTTACGGTCACTTATACAGACCGTATAAGTTTATACGAACCGTATAATTGTCCGTATAATTATGTCGGGGCAGATTTTAAAGTTTTAAATAAGAGGACCCAAGTTCATTATTTTCATTTCCCATCTTCTCATTTCTTCTCCATAACTCAAGAACTCTCTAGAACCTTCCACACTCTTCATCTACAAGGACCCAAGAGAAATTCATGATCAACTTCATCAAACCAAGAGAATCAAGTGCAAGAAACTCATTAGTGTTCATCCAAGTCAAGAAATCCCATTGGAAGTGAACTAGGGTTTTGGCTCAAGTGAAGTATTTCCATTAAAGGCTCATTCCCACATTATCTAAGGTAAGTTTTATGATCATTCCATGTTGTTTAAAGTATTGGGAGGTTGAAAGACTTAGATTGTGAAAGGAGAGAGAAAATGGGTTACAAAGATGAGAGTAATGAGATTTTGTGTAGTAGTTTGAAATGAGTCATGATTCTTAATATGTTGTGATTATAAGTAAGTTATAAATGACATTAAGGACATGGGGTAAGCATTATATATGAGAAAACGTACTAGTGTACTATAACCATGATTATGGATGAATTGAAGTGAAATTGGGAAATGTGGATAATGTAGGTGTATGAAGATTGTTGCTTATGATGTTGTGAATGTAATTATAGATGTTTGGGAGTTGATATGTAATATGGGGACAGTTGTATAAACAAAGGAAATGCTGCCCAATTTTCTCTAGCTTTGATTGAGCATGTTTATGTAATCGATTAGCTAACGATAATACGAACTCTCTTGAAGGTAGAAACGTGAGCGTTGAAGGAGAACGATCAAGCGATAGAATAGCTAAACGAAAAGATATGTGAGGCTAGTCCCCTTCTTCTAAGGCATGACTCCAATGGCATGAATTCTCCTTTTTTTTTTCCATGACTTTCGTACATTCCGGCAATCATGAGCCTATCATTATAAAGAGCTTCACATGAGATAGAAAAACGAGATATGTCATGAGCACGATAGTGATGATGATGAGTTAAGTTTAAAGATCCTAAAGCTAATGATTCTAAGTATGATCCATTGATGTTGTTTATTGTACACACTCACCTTACATGCTAATTCCTTCAAGGTGAGGCAGAATGTTTATGAATGCTCCATAATGGAATCGAGGGTTTATGACCTTATGTCACCCCGATAAAGTATAGTTGTCTTTGAGTTACTATACATGCATTATGATGAGTGTATGATGATGAAATTACACCACGCCTATATGGCCGGGCAGACACCGCTAAGGCGGGCAACGTATACACCATGTCTAGATGGCATGGGCAGACACCACTAGTGGGCGGCATGAGATGGTTACCCCAGACGCGGGAGGCACGGACGCGGGCTAATGATGATCACTTTGCCCCCCTATATGGTCGAGCGACTTATATACATATATACATGCATACATGATATGATGATGATGTTTATGAAGTAAGTCAGCATGCATTATTTCCATTAAAATTGACAGTCAGTTGCAGATTGTTCTTCGTTTGATATCCCCCTGTCTCATTGATGTATTGTTCTTGTTTATGCCTTATATACTCAGTACAATGTTCATACTGACATCCTTTTCTTTGGACGCTGTGTTCATGCCCACAGGTAGATAGGGAGGTGATCCAGACTCGTATGAGCTCTTAGCAGGCTTTGAGAGCACTCCATTGTTCCGGAGGTGCCATTGATTATTGTTTTGTGTATGTATATATGTTTTGGGCACGACGGGGTCCTATCCCGTCCATATGTCTAGTACTCTAGTAGAGGCTCGTAGATACGCATGTGTGGGTAGTATGGTCTCACGATTTCCCACGTGTATATATGTATTATTTTGATAGCCAAAGGGTTCATGTATATAAAGGTAAATATGCTTCAAGTGAAAACGGTTTTCCTATGATTATAAGCATGAGATTAATGAATGAACGCTGGATGAGTACGATGAGTAATAGCATGAGTGGTGCTCGGTGGTTAGCCCCGGGTACCGGTCATGGCCCCTAGTCGGGTCGTGACAGTATGGGACGTACAATATTGCAAGGACGTACATGTTGACCGTACATTTTCCCGACTCAGCAAAACTATAACTATGAGACTTGAGTTCTTTTTTCTTATTTTTCATTCTCTCCAAGCCCTAGAACGAGGTCTTCTTCTCCCACCATCAAGATACACTAAGGGAAGCCTATTCCAAGTCTTTCAAGTGAATTCTAACATGTGTGCATGATTTCTAAACAAGAATCCATTGTTCCTAACCCAGGGTTTTCAAGAAAACCCATCACATGGATTCAAGATTTAGGCTTTTGGGATTCTTCTCAAGTTCAGACCATTAATTACAAGTTTTGTAGCATTAACAGGTATGTAGGATTTCTATCTATGTGTGGGAATATCATTGTTCTTTCCCACGCCACGTTCTTCTATGATTATACGAAATTTCACTAAAACTAGGGTTTCCAACCATGTTCATGATTACCTTAAGTGCATGTACCATGATATACCATGTTGTATTATTACTTCATTTTGTGTTCTTAATAGTCCACTTTGGATATTGAGAATTTGTCTGCAATCCATAAAAGCTCATACTTTGCATTCCATGGGTTCTTAAATGCAAGCTATGAACTTTCATGTTTATTTTCATGAACTTCTACATTCTTCCATGTTTTCATACAAGTTATATTATATATCTATCTATCTTCATGTTATAATACAATCACGAATCATGTTTATATAATTCATGGGCTACTAAGCCAATTATATCCATGTTCATGTTTTGGGAGTTGCACAAATTATCGAGAAGGCTCAGACAGCCAACTACATATGCCAGCGTAGGATAAGGATCGCTTCGCCCAGTTAGGATGATTCCTTCACGTTTACACATTGCGGGTTATTGGATTCATTCATGTCATGTTCATGTCTTGTACCTCGGTAAGATACAAGATGGCTTAGCTGATCGGGCAAACATCAGACGCCACGTGCTCACGTGGTGGTTACATGTCGGTTATACTAATGCTCTCCTACAGATACCTTTACATACTTAATATATTTTATTCATGTTACACATATTCATGTTAAATGATATTCATGTCCATGTTCAGCTTACATTTACAGTTTCAGTTTCAGTTTTACTATTCCAAGTATCATGTTTATTTCATTCAGTTGCTTTACATACCAGTATAATTCGAATATACTGACGTCTCCCTTTATTTTCCTGGGGGTTTGCATTTCACGATGCAGATTTAAAGGACGACGGATCAGCTCGTTCGGACCTTGCACATATCAGCTATTGGTGAGCCCCATCTCATTCGGGGTTTTATCTTTATTTACTTCATGTCAGTTATGCAGTTAAGGTATGCCGGGGCCTTGTCCTGGTAAATAGTTTAGCAGTCAGACTCATGTCAGAAGTTTTATAGACTAGACTAGTTTAGTATGTCTTGTCAGATGTTCAAAGTCGTATAGCCAGTATTAGCTCAGCATTTATTATATATTTTCAGACTTATGATTATTTGATCTCTTGTTTCTTGTCATCACGCATGTTGGTATTACACTCCGCATCAATATATGCCCATGTTGATTCAGCAAACCATGTAGTTCACTCGTCACATGCAGCAAGGCACCGAGTGTCGTATTAAGCCCAGGCCATGGTTTGGGGTTTGATAGTTTAGAGGTCGCGGATTAAGGTAGAAGGTTAGTTAGTAGTTGAACGGTCTCTCGCTTCCTTGCTAGATAAGTTTGGTGATCTTATCTGTACCTGTTTTCTTACCAGTAGTATTAGCACTATTCTCGTAGTTTCATGTTCTTCGTTCTCTATTACCATCCGTGTTTCTTGTACTTCGTTTATCGTATTATTTCGTCGTTGTTACTGTTCCCTTTTTTGAATGTTGTGTGCTATTTTCATTTCGTATTTATATGTTGTTACCGCTTTCATTTTCGTATTTCCGTTTTTTCCTTTTCTTCAAACTGCTTTGAACTGCTTTACTCGAGTCGATGGTCACTTGGAAATAACCTCTCTATCTCTACGAGGTAGGAGCAAGGTTTGCGTACACTCTACCCTCCCCATTACCCCACTTGTGGAATTACATTGGGTATGTTGTTGTTGAATTATGGTTAAGTACATTTAACCTTCAATTAATTTGATATGTGCACTTTTGATGCCTCTCACTGTGATCTTCACAAATTTAATGCATTATTAAGTGTTAAGCCATTTAATGTGATATTTTATGTCAAATTTATATTGTTACTCCATATTTGAGGGTAATGTAATTCTAAAAATAGTTAAGTATCATATATTTCTTTTGTAAAGGGATAAAAATTAAAATACACACTTTAATTAATTGAAAGTTAAATGTGCTTAATCAAATATTACAAGATCAAAAACCATGGTACATCTGTTTCTAAAGGACCAAAAGTACAATTGCCTCTAATATTATTTAAAAAAAAAATGCAGAATTTTGAATCATTTACTTACTCCGTCCCAATTTAAGTGTCTTAATTTGATCGAACACGGAGTTTAAGAAATAAATAGAGACTTTTGAATCTTGCGATCTTCAATTAAAGATGTGTGTAGTCCTTTAAATCTTATGGTCTTAAACTTTGCCATGTAAAATGTTAGAATTGAAGAATTTACTAAATATAGAAAGAAACACTTTTTTTAAGACAGAACAAAAAGGAAAGTAAAACAATTAAATTGGGACGGAGGGAGTGCATAGCAACTTCCCATCGTCTACACCATTGTCACTACTAAAAAATCTCTATTTTCCCACTGAAAAATGTTCAGTTTCTATTTCCCAATGAATGTCAGTGGGAAAAACCTAAATAGTAGTATTTTCACATGGAGAAATTATGAATTTTTTCAATTTTTCAATGGGAATATGTTTCCCACCGTGCGTTTTTGGTTCAGTGTGAATGATGTGGGAAAATCATGTTTTATAGCTTAAATTTTTCACTAAATGTTGATGGAAAAAATCTCTTTTTCTAGTAGTCTGTGTTAGTCTATTGTTTTTCAATCCATTTTATATTTACATGACATGTTCAAAACGTTTCTTCCCTGGCCTTCTTCTGTGAACTTCCGCGAAATTTCCTCTCTTAGTAAAAGGGGGTTGGGTTGAAGAGCGGGGGCGCGGGGGGTAGTATTAAAAGAATAATTATCCAACAAATGGAGGAAGACTATTTTGTAGATGTGTACCGAGAATCTCGGCGGCGACGTAGATTTTATTTGGAGAAGCTTATGCTGATTTGCATAATAATCATATAAATTCTTGTTCATTAGGTATATAAAAAAAAAAAGGGGAGTGTAGCCATCAGCTAGCTGTAGTTGACTCTAATTTGTTCTTGCCCATCCAATCAACTGTTCATGTAGTCCTTTTCTGAAAAGGGAAAGTTCCACTAATGATTACTGCCATCAAATACAGAAATTACATATTTAAGTGAGGATACATATTATTTTTGTAATTAATTGATAAGCAATTATAAACACGACATATATCATGCATTACTTAGTTTCGTATAAAAATCAAATGCAGATAATTTTTTTCTGATTAATGACTAGAAATTTTCCACTCCCAATTTAAGCATTATGCTCTAACTTCAATGATCAAATTAATTGAGTAGGTCATAATTCCTAATATTTTTGAACATATTACACAAGTAATCAACTTTTAAAAAATAATTGTTAAACCTTATTTGAGAAGAAATTAAACAAATTAACATATTTTTTGTATCCAAAATGTAAAGTTAACATTGAAATCATCATCCAAGGGGTGGCTTATGGTCAACGAAGCGTGCAAATCTTAGAAATCAAATAAAAAATATTAGATATTTTTTTTCGTAATCACCTAAGTATTAATGGGAAGAGTTATCCGACATTTGTGAAAATTGGAGGTACCGCTAACTACAAAATCATGTTCTAGAGTATAGGCATACAATAACTTTTGTCTTCACTAACAGTTATATCTTCTATTATGGAAGTTAAAATGGGTCTCTATAGAGATAAAGAGTCCAGATTAGCATATATCAAGGATCTCAAAGGGATATTTCCCTTCTTCTTTTTTATTTTGGGAGGGGTTAGGGCTGCTTTTTAATTTCTAAGATAGAAGTCAAATGAAGATAAATCAAACGAAGTTTAAATCTGATGTTGATATACATGTGGGATTCCTAATATCAACATTGGACCCTTAATTCCACTGGCATTTTCTTAATTATTGAATAGTCACTAATTACCTCTAATTTTTAATAAGTGTTGACTCATTGACCTGTTAGTTCTTGTTTGTTTTCTTGGGATAGTGACCTAAACAACTTGTACACAGGATTTTAGCTGTAACATAGGAAGAAGACAAGTTTTAGCTGTAACATAGGAAGAAGAATAGTAGCTTCTCTTTTTCGTTTCCACTAAAATAGACATATTTTATTTATATATTAATAGTAGCAATTGGATTCATTACAGAATGGGACTCTTCTAGTGGAAATAGTCCTTGAAGAGTCTGAATCAAAAGGAGGTGGGGCTTAGTTGATAGGAGCGGAGCTAGAGTTTCGACTAAATTCAATAATTTTGTGTTTTATTATATTTAAATATTTAAAAACTATTTAATATGTATAAATAATTTATTAAAAATATACTAAACTGTGCTTTTTCTGTGAATAGACCTTTGCGATTTTTCCCTGCAATTCAACTTTCTACACCTTCTAGCTAGTGCGGAATGTGCATTTTCAAATTGGTCGATGCATCATAAATTTCAACTACCAAGCACGTGAAACCAAGTAACACATCAAGAAGATGTGTGTAAAATCGGCTGAGCTATTTCAGAATTTCACACCTTTATACGTGAAAATCCCATGACCTAAAAGATAATACTCCTATATTATGCTTACAATTCTAAACAACATATTGACCTACTCATAAAATCAATTTATACGAGAGTTTTAATATTTTGAAACAACTTAATTTCTTTTTTTATTCTGATTTTTTATTTATTTTCATATATTGTGAATTACTAATTATGCAGACTTATACTACTTTTTATATTATTATAAAATACTCGAAAATCTACATTTGAAATTGAGTCAAAAATTAACTACTTTGACCCTCGTGCTCCGGACCCCCTCATATAAGTTGGGAAGAGGGGATAATAAACTTGAAGAGATAGAGGATCACATTAAACATTTATAAACATTACAATTTGAGGCACTAATTTCACTTGATTATTTTAGACCAAATGTTTTAAGAGTTAACTCTTCGAAGGTTTTCCTCCCACTGAGAAATTTTAAAGTTTGTATTAATATGCGCATCACATATATGGCACACGCTATAATTCGTAAGAAAAGAATTTTGACAATTTGACCAGTTATACTCTAATTTCTGTTAAGTAACATCAGCCTAGTCGTAATATAATATTTCTTCACAAGAATTTAATAGGGGTATATTTAAGTCGAGTCCGGAATCAAAATGCCCCCAAAAAAACCATTTGAACCAAAATACCCCAACAATTTTTTTTTTACAAAACTACTTATTTTAAGCGCGTGATATTTCTTGAACTAAAAGCACTTAACCGTGATTTTTGTTAAGTGCTTTAGCGCGATAAAATGTATTTATAACAATTTGCCTCTCTCTATAGCGCGTTATTTTTCTTATTTATAGCGTCCACTTTAAAGCATCGGAGTTCCACCAAATCGCAATGGTCGAAAAAAAAAAAAAAAAAAACAAACCAAAAACGCCATTGGAGGCGAATCCGAGATGGTCCCCACATCCAAAAACGTCATTTTCTATCAAATTTCGTCCGTGAAAGTTTAGATTCTCAGAGTATATTCAAGTCAAGGAGCAAGAATCTAAGTTGAATTTTGGGAAAAAGCGTCTATTTCGATTAAAATAACTTCTACAAAAAATCTTCGATTAAGGTTTTCTACTATGAACTTTTGTTATATACATTATATTCTAAGCATGCTTAACATTTAATCCTTGCCATTTTCAAAAAAAAAAAAAAAAAAAAATCATTTTTTCTTTTTTTTATTCTTAGCCGGCCCAGGCGGTGGCTTTGCCGCCTTGCTCCAATTTTATTTTATTTTTTGTTTAATTCATTACTTGTTAAATGTTTATGAATTGTTAATTTGTTAAATGTTTATGAATTGTTAATTTGTTAAATGTTTATGAATTGTTAATTTGTTATATGTTTATGAGTTGTTAATTTGTTAATTATTTATGAATTGTTAATGAATTATTATTTGTTAATTGATTATTTGTTAAATATTGATTATGAATTTATTAGTTGTTAAATATTGTTTATGAATTGAAAGAAGTTGATTGGTAATGAATTATTATGTTGTTAACACTTTGTTTGGATGATTGTTATGTATTGTTTTGACATTTATCGTATCGTATTGTATAGGACCAAATCGGTGGTTACATAAGAGAAAATAGGACCTTTTCGTCGTTACATAACAATAAAATTAAAGTAACATTCAAAGCAAACATTGTATTTAAACTAACAACATAATATAATACAATAGGTAACAACCATCCAAACAAGTTGTAAATGATTATGAATTGTTAATCTATATAATTTTAAAAGCGTGAATATATATGTTAAATAAAAAAAGATTATCTTAAAAACAATAGTTAAAGTTCTTATTTTCATAAATACATAAGCTAACGAAAAAAATGTAAAGTTTGTAGGAAAATATGTGGTCGACGAATATACTCTTTTAGTTTAATTTTATCGTAGTTGTGTTGGCTATTTGGTCAACTAAAAATATATCACATATTCAAAATAGAGTTCTAAACAAATATTACTCTTTGAATTTCGATTCCCCAACTAATTAACTTGAAAAGTCTTTGCCATCACATATGTGTCCTTACTATCACATATTAAATTTACTGCATATCCCATGTTAATTATTTACAAGATATAATACTACATAATTCACATATTCCCTATAAATTATTAATTAGTTAATATAATTTATCTTTCATTTCAAGAATAATGACTAATTTAGTTTGTACGGAAGACGGACTCTTTCATGGATCCGAATGTTCCCCCCGGGCCCATTGTTCCCCGGCGCACGATGCTCGCGGGGCCCGATGATCACCGGGACCGCCCGATAGATCGATGTTGTCTTTGCAAGACAATCATAGGTCAGAGTTATTATGGGCCGGTACTATAGAGATATCTACTAGGTTCCGTCCCCGTAGGCTGCAAAGAGCGTGGACTCTTTTATGCGAGCACCCCCCACGCCCTCGCTTGTTGGAGATATTATTTCGGGGCGGCATCTACCGTTGCGTGTCCGTTGGTCGGGTATAGCATAATTGGGCACTCATCACGGCCATGGTTGAGCGGTGGAGGCCGAGAGACACATACCTTCCATCTTTCGTCTTTGGTGAGGCCACGATTACACTTCGGAGATGTGGAGGTCCTCTTTGGATTGCGGGTAGATGGAGAGTCACTATACACTCGGTACGAGCCTCCTCCTGGTCAGACGTGGGCGACAGAGTTGACTAGGCTCACCCACTTCGTGCCTGATGCCGAGGGCCAGATTTCGGGACAGAGTCGGGTTAAGATTAGTGCACTCTGCACTTATTTGGAGGGTCTGGATCCGGTTGACGACGGCACCCCGCAGGACGATGTTGATCATCATGCCCGTTTGTACCTGCTTATTATATTCGGGGGTATCTTGTTCCCGAACTCATCGGGTGCCTTTGTCAGCTTACGTTATTTGGTTTTCTTGGAGCATCTGGACACTTTGGGAGACTACAGCTGGGGTGGTCTTTGTTTTGGCGTATCTTTACATATGCCTGTGCCGAGCGTCTATTGGTGTTGTCAGAGATGTGTGTGGATTTTTTGCTCTTCTCCAGGTAATATTTTACGTGTGCCTTCCTTTAATGTAGACAAACCTCTTGAAATGACGACTTAAAAATCGTATTTTCTAATATCGCTTACAGTTATGGGCGTGGGAGAGGATGCTGCCTTTTCAGCCCGTACCTAGGCATCACCTTGAGATTGACATGCCTTATGCGAGGAGGTGGATAGCGGGTTTTGACCGGGATGTGGATACGCACCACAGTATTCTTCCATTCCGGGACTAGCTTGATCACATGACGGACGATGCGGTAAAACTATTTAAATTTACATTAATAATTTAATTAAACATCTTTTCTACTTGGTGATCACTGATTTGTATTTATATGTTATGCAGCTATTTATATGGACGTCGTACGCTGCTATATTAGATGGTTTGCCGCCCTTCTGTAGGGCAGGTCAGGGGTTTGGAGGTCGCGGTATCCATTGATACACCTGGACATCGTAGAGGATCACATGCCCGAGCGTGTCTTACGACAGTTTGGGCATACACAGAGTATACCCCCTGACGTCCGCCATGAGCTCCGACACTACCAGCGGGACAATCGGGCTACCGTTGATGATGATTTTCTGGCTTTCATGAATGTCCAACTCCACCGTTGGGAGAATAGGTTGGGCACTTTAGCGGTGGTCGGCCATTTGACTCTCATTGAGCATTACATGCGTTGGTATCATCAGATCACACGCCGATTGATTGGCAACCCAGCTTTGCGTCCCCCAAGGGATGTAGGATACTCAGCACTCGCGGGGCAGTACGAGGCATTGGTAAGTTTATCGTATTTAGATTTATTTAATTGCATTAATTGTTACGTTTTAAAAAATAACTTTTTTTTTCTGTTGAACACAAATGCAGCTGGTGGCCGTACAGCGTTTACGCATCTTGGGGTTAGAGCATATGCCTTACCTTGCGCTTGCGGGGCTTGCGGCGGAGATGGTATGGATATCAGGGATGGTGTCCGGCGGCGAGGGGGCGAGATTAGGCGCGGGGAGGAGCTATTCGGAGGGCGAGTATCGAGCGGCGCCGGGGAGGAGGGGCCGGGTGCTCCTAGAGGAGGAGGCCGTCTTTGCGAGAGGGACGCCGTGCTCGTAGGGACGCGGCTGGCTTTTAGAGGACACAGTGGTGGAGGACACCATCTTGTAGATGAGTCGGATGAGGCCGATCCCATTCCAGAGGGCGTTCACGGTCTAGTCCATCCGCAGCCGTTCCAGGCCGGTGGCAGCTCACCTGGGGACTCACCTACGTTTACGCCGGCGCTCTTACTTGCTGAGATACCTGGGTCTTCATCACAGCCGAGCCAGAATGCATACATGGAGGAGCGTGATAACGTTGATTGGGCGGCGTTACGCGCTTCATTAGCTGATGAGCGGCCTGTGAGGAATTTAGAGGGAGCCAGGATTCTTGACTTTGATGAGTTTTTTATCCCGGTTAGTATTTAAAATACTTATTTGTTCATTTAAATTATTTATTTTAAATATATATATATATATATATGTTACTCATTATTTAGTAATATTTTATATTTTAGGATTCGGCGCCAGTAGGTCCACCAGAGCGACCCACTCAGGTGTTTTCTCATTGGTCTGCCGAGCCAGCGGTGTCTTCCCATATGACTACCGAGGCACAGGTAAGCTTTTTATTAAAATTTATTTTATTCAATATAAGGTCAATATTTAATATACATATTTGATTATTTAAAGTACTTATTTTAAATATGTATGTTACTTATTATTTCATTTTTTTTCATATTTTAGGATTCGGCGCCAGTGGGTCCACAGGAGCGACCCATTCAGGAGCATTCTCATCAGCCTGCCGAGGCAGAGGTGTCTTCTCATGAGACTACCGAGGCGCATGTAAGTTTTTACTTAAAACTAATTTTATTCAATATAAGGTAAATATTTATTTAATTTTTATAACCTTTACTTGGATTTCGAACAGCATCTCGTCCAGGAGACTACCTCGTATTCACCACCACACCCATCTCGGGAGCCTACGGACCTATCTCGGGGAGCCTACTCGGGCGCCTTTGACACACGGGTTTGATTAAATAAATAACGTTAATGTATTCAATATAAATAAGAAATGGTACTAATTATTATATATTTTTTAGGTTCATCCTTCGGCGCCCACGGTGGCAACTCCTGACGAGGAAGAGTCTGAGTTTCCAGACCCAGGTCATCATGAGGTTCTGCCCGTGCGAGCGGGACCAGATCCCAAGAAGAAGCACATTCTAGTCAAGGGCGCACGGGCCAGGGGAAGAGATGATGATCATGACTTGGAGCGCCCGGTTATTAAGAGGAAAAAGGGCGATGGAGACGATGGCGAGGGCGGTGGGGATGGTATGAGCCTTAGGCCTAGGGATAGTCTCCGGCATACTACATGTGGGACCCATCCTCGATAATGTATATACATTAGTGTTGTACAATTTATCGTAAATATTATATATTTTGCATATTTATAAATATTATCTTAGTCTTTATTATTATTTATAGTTTCACATCCTAAATTGATAATTAAAAAAAAAAAACGTGACACATTCGAAATAAAGTTAAGCATTAATTTAAAAATAAGACGAAACCCTAAAAGATAAATAACTTAAAGCTAATGACTACAAGTCTTCAAATAAAAAAGGACTTCGAGCACTTTTCAACCACTAAAATGAAAATCCAAAGTATTGCGTATTCTTGATGTATTGAGCCTATTTTATTAATTGTACAAATATAAGTAGGGTTCTATATAAAATATTGAAGTTTCGGAATCTCAAAGCATGATTAATATACGGCTAAACTACGTAAAAAGGAGTGAAAATGTAATAAGAGGCTGGTTTTGGAAAATGGCGGAGCGTTATAGCGCAGTAAAATACTGTGCTATAGGTGAGAGACAAATTTCTATAGCGCAGTAAAATACTGCGTTAAAGCAGTCAACGGGTCCGTTACGGTTCTCCTATAGCGCAGTATTTTACTGCGCTAAAGCACTTAACGGGTCCGTTACGGTTAAGTGCTTTAGCGCAGTAAAATACTGCGCTAAAGGTAGTTTTGTAACATTTTTTTGTTGTTGGGGTATTTTGGTTCAAAATGATTTTTTTGGGGGCATTTTGGTTCCGGACTCTATTTGAGGCCTCATTTGTTTGCACTTATTGGAGGTACGAATCGAATGGTCGAGACCTTAAGCCATTAAGTGCATTTGTTTGCATTAAGATCTAAGCACTTATTGAGTCTGAATAGGTCTTAATCATTAAGATCTTGAACTAAATCTTAATATCATTAAGAGGTATTTTTTTATGGAGCTTTTTTATCACCAGCTCCAACCCCTGCCCAACCTTTCACCTCAACCCCACCCCCACCCACTCTCCACTCCAACCCTACCCATCCACCTCTGCCCCACCCCACCACCCACCCATCCTTCACTCCAACCCCCCCACCCCACCACCAACCCCAATCCCACCCACACCACCCACCCCCTCCCCACCACTAACCTCTACCCCACACTACCCACCCCCACTCTCCACTACCACCTACCTCCCACCACCAACCCTACGCCCACTCCCCACCACCAACCCCTACCCCACACCACCCACTCCCGGCTACCCCCGACCTCCCACCCCTCACCCCACCATCAACCCCTACCTCACACCACCCACTCCCCAATACCCCCACCACCAACCCCACCCCCAACATCCCACCCCTCACCCCACCACCCACACTCACCTCCCACCACGACTACAAAACATCTCTATCATTACTAGTGAACATAAATGTTTCATTTTTTTTATCAAATAATATTTTTTTTTAATTAAATTTGTATTTATTTTCTACTATTTAGTTACTTTTTAATTTGAATTGTATATTTATTATGTTTAAATAAATACATTATGCACGAGTTCGGATATTGAAAAACAAACAGTCTTAATCATTCAGTGTTCAGACCTAGTGACAACATCTTAATCATTCAGATGTGCATTCAGATTCAGACGTCTTAATCTTAATGAAAACAAATGAAGCCTAAGTCTATGAATTAGTCAATGGAGATGGATTATATATCTTGTTTGTTAAGTAGGAAAGAGTGTGGAATTTCTTTCCCTTGTTTGGATTGGAATAAGCATGAATATCTTGGATTTACTAGAGAGTTATTTATTAAGAAAAACAAATATAAAAGGACAACCCGTTCATGGGTATCATATAAGTTTGATGGGTTTGTTGATCTTCTTTGAGAAATTGGCACCCATGCGGGTAAAAGAATGGAACTTACAAAACTACTAGTAATTATACTACTATTTACAATACCTGTAACTATTTTTTAATTTACAAAATCTACAAAATATACCTTGTAAATGATAAAAGGAATTTTTTTTTTAGATATGGTCAATTTAGTATAAATATGGTAACAAATTTATACAGGTTATGTTTTCCCCTTAATTTGTCCCTACAAATTCTCCTTTCCTACCTATCATTAATAATAGAATTAATAATATGATGAAGGCAATAATATTAAGTATAAGTGACATAAATAATATGCATAAATTTTAGATATGGTCAATTTAGTATAAATATGGTAACCAATTTATACAGGTTATATTTTTTTTCTTTATTTCTCCCTACAAATTCTCCTTTCTTACCTATCATTAATAATAGAATTAATAATATGATGAAGGTAATAATATTAAGTATAATTGAAATAAATAATATACATAAATATTTAGATCTGGTCAATTTAGTATAAATATGGTAACCAATTTATACAGGTTATATTTTTTCCTTTATTTATCCCTATAAATTCTCCTTTCCTACCTATCGTTAATAATATAATAAATAATATGATGAAGGCAATAATATTAAGTATACTTGACATAAACAATATACATATACCATATATAGTAAACATGTACCTTTAAGTCCACTTTCCCCTTGAACTTAGCCTTCAAATATAGATAGTGTTAATATAACATATATTTAAAAATAATATACTACATACTATATTTAACATATATGTGCATGAGTGCATCGATATACTATATACCATATACCATATCTAGGTATATTTTCATGTACTTTTCTTATAATATATCTCCATATATATACCATATACCATATACTATATCAAGTATATTTTCATATACCATATACCATATCAGGTATATTTTCATGTACTTTCTTATACCATATACCATATCTTTTCATGTAATTTTCTTAATATTAATATATTTAAATAAATTTCTTTAAGTCACAGAAAAATAATTGCATTCATCAAGTGAAAATAAAAAAATAAAAAAGAATAAAGAGGAGGAAACGAAAGAAAAAAATATTTTTAAAACGGTTTGAAAGAAAGAGAGAGTAAAAAGTGAATATATGCATTAATGGTAGTAACTCTTAAAATTGAGTATTATAGATATTTTAGGAATGTAAGAAGTTGTATTTTTATAATTAAAAAGTTAAAGTATTGAATAAGTTGTATTTATGTAATTTTTATAAAGTAGTTGTAATCTTTTTAATTATCATTTTAAAAAGTTGTATTTGTGTGAGTTTTAGCATTAATTAAATAGCCTAATTTACTGTTATTTGTAAGATTTAACTCAATTTCACATTACCAATAAAAAAAGTTGGTAAACAGTAGCCAACTCTATAATATTTTTCCTCACACTTCTCTATGCTAATTGAAAAAAAATTCAATAAGGGTTGGATTGAGTCCTTATTGATGCTCTACAAATTCTTCTTCATCTGAGTTTGCATAAAATCTTTAGCTTTTTAATGCACACAAAAAAAAAAAACAAAAAAAATCTGGGCAATAACAATCAAAGTGATGATGCTCATTTAATCAACTCCAATCCCTTAATTCTATCATCATTATAACTTATGCGAAAAAAAAATGCTTCGTTGTTTAAATAAAAATAAAAGAAACACTGCAGTAGCTATCAAGTAAGGATTTTTAATTAGGTAATCGGTATTAGAATTTGTTTTTGTTGAAATCCAGACAAATAGATACCCAATTGGTTTTATTTATCAAAATTAAAGGGTAAACATAAAAAATGCTTTTTTCCTTCCATTTTTATAAGGTTATCGCTTTATTATTTGAAGAAAGCTAGACAAAAAATAGTAAATAATTAGACGGAAATGCTCCATTGTTAGCACATTTGTGACTTTGCGGCCTTTTTAGTAGATTCCCTACGGAAAATTTTAACTTACTTTTTCTTCCCTTCTTTTTATTTTGGGGATTGATTTGGTGTTTTGTATTATTTTGATGGTATTATTGTCATTATGGTGGTTTTGTGGTGGGGGTGCAGCGGATAATCGGTAAAATTGAGAAAAATAATGTTTTAAGATAGTGTATATCTGTGTATATCTATCATATATATATATATATATATATATATATATATATATATATATATATATATATATATACTTTCTATTCACGTATCTCATGTATATCATGCATATCTGTGCATATTCATGAAAATATGTGTCCGATATCCATGATATATGCGTGGTCACAACGATATTTTCCAAGTTGATTTTTAGTATGAATTTTGACTCCATACCAGTCTAAATCATCTCCAATTTTCCTCAAATTTTATATATAGTTTTGTCTAGGCGTTGTCAACAAATTTCAACTACACCAAAAAGTATTTTAGATATAGAAAATGAATCAAAAAATGAAGCTTCCGGCGGCCTGCCATTTTTGTCAGTTACAAAAAACTAGGGACCACCTTGAGAATTTTAAGGTATATTACGTGATTGATGCCGCAGAGATTTGGTGTGAGGTTGAGAAAAAATGTGGAAAAAGAGAGACAAAGTTAAAATAGTTGCCGTATACCTGTTGTCAAGTTTTTTGGGCTACAAACGTCAATACTAATTCTTGGCTAAATGAATGCCTTAATAATCTTAGAGTTGTATCTTGTATGTGTCACCTCCCCTTTTTTTTTAAAGC
>NC_081344.1:27507215-27521957 GCF_029784015.1 Lycium ferocissimum
AATTAACATTACTTGTTCATGCCTGTTTGATCTCATACAGTATCAATTAATCCACGTGCTTTTGTCTGGACCTATTAAGCTGTCTCTAAATAATTCAGACCCTATTTTAGCAAGCGGTATTTGCATTGCACGATTACTTCCTTATTAAGCATGTTAAAAATTATAGTGTTACAGAGATTCATTAAGTTTATATCTTTACAATAATAATGATCATAAATTGAGGAAGATAGAATGTGAGATTGTCGCATTTGGACAAAAGTATGACTCGTGAATATATAAAGTAAATAGTTTTAGGCTTTTAGCATCACTGTTAAAGTCTAGTGAGTTATGATAGGCAAAAAACACGTCGTCAGTGCCCCTAACAATAAGGCGAAACACATTTAAAGATATCATTTAAGATCAGGTTCAACAATCCCGTTCATAGAGTAAAACACGTTTACGCACATACATCATAATATGAAACAAAATGCGCAGCCTCGATGCAAGCTTGTCCTGCACGCGCATAAAACTTTGTTCAAATCATTTTTATAATCGAAAAAGATTTTAAAAAAAGGCATACCTCAAATCCCTTTAAAAAGCCCTAAACGTGTCCCACAACGTTCAATTGTAGCTCTACAATCAATTGTGATGATAAAATCCAGGACTATGATCAATTTTCATAAATTCCCACCCTTCCTGCAAAACTAGGGTTCTAGGACAAAATTCATCTTCTAGACAAATTCAAGAATTCCCATTGCTATTTACCCCTTTTAATGGGCTACACGAAGGCTAATTAACCCACTAATAGCAATAATTAATCAAGGGACTTACCTCCCGAAGATTTTTCAAAAATCCCCTTCAATTGCTCCTGAAATTTTTGGAATCTAAGAATTAGAATGAAGATTCTAGCATTAATCCTTGTTAAATAATTCATGTAATAATCATAGGAATTGAGTAGAAACTCATCTTAGATGATTTGGAAAATGTGTTTTCTCTCTCAAAAGTTGGCCAAAATTGAAGTAGGATTGAAAATTCCGAGAAATTTCTTGTATTGAATATTTATAATAGTGATTGAGATGCGAACAAGATGTGGTTCTGCATGTCTGACATGCTAAGTGCTTCTTTGTCGCATCTTGGGCCAGTGATGTTTTTTTTGGGTGTCTAACATGTGGGAGGACATGTGACACGCATGGCGAACATGATAGAACATGCTAAACGCATGTTGTTCCACATTTCAGACATGGAATTTCGACGGTGACACAATTCTGCGGTTGGTTATGCGGTTGATGAGCGAAACGCACGTCGCACATGTTAAACACATCTAGACCCGAATCTCTTTAAAAATCTTTTCAACTCCGATCTTTATGCACACTCAACATATACTCAAATGTCAACTTCCGCATGAAAATATACCTCCATAATCATAGTGAGGGTTTAACCACACACATTTATTGAGTTCAAACCTAACCCGAAATCGCGCAGTGATACATTATCTCCCACTTGGGAATATTCGTCTTCGAATGTGGATTATAGCTTAAAATTAGACTAACTCTCAAGATTTTCAAAAATATCGCCAGAGTTTCCTTTGTAACTAAAGCTATCCCAAAATTTAAAACTCAACTATCAACCTAACAATAACAATGTGATCCTTTCGATAAGTTGGTATATTTTAAATTATATGCACACACCTAATTGTGAGAAGATGGATTAAGAAGGTTGACGATGGAAAAAAGAAATGAAAATAAAAGCAGAGATAACTCTAAAGCTTTGCTGTATTATGACAACAAATTCACCTCTGGCAATTCCCAGCCTCACATCACTACTTAATGTATTTGTTTTAAACGTTTAAATAACTCACTAGCTGAGGTTTCTCGAAACACCAAAATACAAGTTATTTGGAAAGGTAAGTTTAGTGACTTTTATTTCATGTGAATAAACTAACATGAAGATTTTCTTACAAAACTTACTTTGTTTCAAAGTTATTAAATTTTTTTGCATTTTGTTTAGTCATTTTTCAACTTGAAAAGCACTGCTGGGAATCCAGAAATAACTGTTGGAAGCCACAGCCACTATTGAAGATGTTTCTCACCCATATATTACTGTTAAATGTCAAAAATTACCACTGTAAGTCTGATTTTTATTTTTCTCCCAAAAACAACTTCGAGAGACTTCTAGCGAAGAAGATTTGAAAAGAAATTTTTTGTTTCCACATCATTCCTTCGGAGCAGTGGCGACTGGCGGACCCAAGATTTTAGACAAGCGGATTCAATAAATAAATAGGGATTTACGATAATAGGTAATAATATATGCAACGTCGAGTATAACAAACTAGATTTACCCATTTCTCTTTAATTTATCCTTTTTGGTTAACTAGTTTCTACGAACGTACGTTGCCCATTAACAATTGAACGTCGTATTTAGTCGATTATAATTGCATGTACATGCACAATCAATCAATAATTGGCTTTGAAGATTCGTTTTTTTATTTCAAGTGTCTCGCACGTGTAGCCGCTACCACTATTGTTAAATTTATATCTAAGAAAATTGAACTTTTAACACAATACATATAAAGGGAAAAGAACGTAGATGCCCCCTAAATATAAAATAATTACCCACCCATGGGCCCTCACTTTATGTCCCAAAAATTATTTACCCAGATGTTTCCAAAAATTACGTATACTCAATATGGTATCGCCTGTCTCTTATATACGTGACAGATCGCGTAGACTTCTTTTCGTTTCTTCAAAAACACTCATCAATACTCCCCTATGAAACATATGACATCTATAATATCTTGAATCGACACGTATCACAGAGGATCACTCATGTATTAAACACACGCACTTTTCTCAAAAAATATATAATACCATCATATTAATACATATATTGTGATGGTATCATGAAGAACTGTTTCTTGATTTAACACATTACCCTCCATGATACCATTGCAGATATGCCATATATATTGAGATGGTATCATGGAGGATCGTTGATCCTTCAATGGGATTAATCTCTTTCCTCGTGATACCATCGTGATATAAATATATTGAGATGTATCACGAAGGAAAGGTTTTATGCGTAGGGGTAACTGTTAATGTTTTTATTTGGACTAGTTAAAAGCGAATATAGCTTAGGAGAGGCATGGACGGGTAATAACTTTCTCTCCAATAAACATTTTGCGTTGCTTTTTCAAATATAAACTATTAATATTTTTTGATGTAAACTTTGAAAAATTGTATCAGGAAAACTCAAAAATGGTATGTGTCTTACATGTATATCTCATGAAATTCTACGAAAAAAGTTGCCAGTATTTTAATGTTGAAATCTCTTATGCATCCATTTGTTTTGCCTCTTGTTATTAGCAATATTATTTAGTACTCACGTAGTTTCTTACTTTTCGATGTGCATTACCATATTGAACATTTGTGTTGTATCGTCCTATTCTGCCGCTATACTTTTTGTTATTTGCTCCGAATTACTTTTACTTTCACTTTTCTCTCTCTTCTTTTCTTCTATTTTCCTTTCTTTGAGCCGAGGGTCTTTCAAAAACAGTTTCTTTGCCCCACAAAGATAGGGGTAAGGTCGCAGACATCCTATCCTCCTGCATCTTCTCAGAATCACATCGACATTGTTGTTGTTTATCTCTTTATGCATCCAAAGGTTGATATAAAATCTCTCTCAAAATAGTTCACAAGTGATGAATAATATGTACACAAGGATCATCATATAGACGAATTCATATTATCCTTGGTTCACTCATTTAGATGTCAAAGAGACCATATATCATTACAAACCAATGGAATTCAATTGTCATCAAAAGATTAAGTCTTTCACAAATAAATTTCTATAAATTATAGCTTGTTTAGCCAAGCTTTTAAAATCAGTTTATTTTGAAAAGTGTTGTTTAAAAAATTACTTTTGGTAAGAAGTAGTTTGTGTTTGGTAAATTAATTTTAAAAAATACTTTTGAGCAACAATTAGTGTTTGACCAAACTTTTAAAAAGCGTATTTCACAAAAGTAGTTTTCAAAAAAGTACTTTTGGGGAAACCTATTTTGTTTTTAGCTTATGAAAAACAAATACTCCCCTAAAATACTTATTTTCTCCAAAAGCTTGGTCAAATTCTTGCTTTTTTAAATAAATATTTTTGGCCTTCCAAAAACTTGGCCAAACAGGCTATTAATTCGCTGGATATCCTAACTCACTTGTTCTTCATTTGATAATATGTCAGCAATATGAGCGAGTAACACATGACAAAGAATTAGTTTTGTTCATATATAATGCTTAAAAGAATTTATCAAAATTATCTTTTTAAAGAAAGAATAAAAGTTTTAAAACGTATAACTTTGTTGAGACTGTAGAGTCATCAATTAATCAGAATCCATACCCTTATTTAGGAATTGTTCCTATTATTTAAATCAAATCAACTTCTCCACATACTTACTCCTTAGCCTACGAGGTATTAGTTAGACAATAAGTGAATAATTACCGCGTTAAACAAAACAAAAAAAGTCAATAATTACCAAAATAATATAAGCATGTGCATAACTCCAATATTTTCAAAATAATACACTCATACATTTTATTAAGATAAGTATAAAATCAGTACCATTTTAAAGGAAACAGGAGAATTATCATAAAAGTGTGATATTTGATATACTCTTGAATATATGTTTATCTCCATGAATAGAAAATAAAGAATGAAAGAATCTACATTGAGAACCTTGGAAAAATCCATTTTAACCGCCGGAGAGTTCGCACTCAATTATCTTCATCTTCCTAAATCCTCCTTTTAGTTCTTTTAATGAGAAGGAAGAGTCCGGGACTAACTTAACTTAGAAAAGATAAGCCAAGCATGCTTAGAATTAAGATTCTATATTTTCATTGAACTCAATGTCCAAATATTAAAAAACTTTCAAATATTTCAATTTTATCCTAACATATAATTTGTTCCGTTTCTCTGAAAAAAATGGTCTCATATTACCAAATAATTTTTTATGTCGGAATTAAAATATACCCACAGAGCAACTTCTAATTGCTAACACACTTCAAGGCAAATAAGGTTACTTAAAGGGTATAACAGTCGTTAAATACGTTAAGGCTATTTTGGTCAACCTATTTGTATTCATGCTTTTATAATAACTAGTCTCTATGTTCGTGCGTTGCACGAATATATCTTGCATGAAATACATACTTAAAATAATAAACTTTCAGCTTATAATACAGAACAATTTTCTTACAAAAATAATACTTATAATTTTGAAGTGCATAAAAATTGATCGATATTATTGAATCGACATTTCACACGCTTTTGACCTTTGTGCAATGTCTTTAAATGGAAACTCTACTTTTAAGCTTTTGAAAAACAACTTCTGCAACTACTCTAAAACATTTACGTTTTTCCTATAAGTTTGGCCAAATACCTTAAGTGTCTAAAATAAGCATAAACAAAATAATTTATGATTCTCAAAAGACTGACCAAACGGATTATTAATAATTATTTTTAGAAATTGTGTCAATTTTGTTAACCACCCATGTCCTTAGTCTACAATCGACTTTGTTATCGAAAACTTTATGTACTTCAAGTTGATTCTTGAATTATATCCATTAATTATTTGATTACTGATTTCTCAATATAATTTTTATTTTTATTCAAATGTTATAGACTTGAGAAAAAAGAAGTAATTCTTCCCTTACATGTACTCAAATTTCATAAAGTTACCTTATCCTTATATAATTTTTAAACTGCAAACCTTTATTTCTTTGTTAGTTTTCAATAAGAAGTCTATTCATCCGGAAGTAGTATTTCTTTAAAATTCTGTTTATATTCATTTTACCAAACATTATTCCGAAAAATATTTTCACGCGAAACTTTCTTCAGTATGTTTTTTTCTATTTTATTATAATAGTAGCATAATAATATTATTAAATATACTTTTTTCCATGGAAATTAATATACTTAGAAATTAATCGTACTTGCCAATGGCAAGATATTTCATATACTTTTTTTTTTCTGCATTTATTAATTTTACAAAAAAAATTAAGTTGATATCTATAAGGAACGTATAGGAAAAAACTTACCCGCACCGGGTGTATACACCCAACTCAGTTAAGTTAACCATAGATAATAAACTAAGGCTTAAACTCCTATTTTTTAATAAAGTAAAAAATTTAAAACAAGTAGCAAAATTAACGTCACATCAGTTAAGCTAGGGTTGCCGTCATTGGATCAATTTTCTTTGCTCATTCCTCTTCTAGCATTCTGCCTATTCCGAAGCTTTGCAACATTCTTGGAGCGGGTGGGGATTTCAAATTAAGCTTATTAGGAATAAGGAAATTGGCTTCAAATAGGTGATTCCTTATTAACTTCATACGTAAGTCTATATGCATGTAGAAAGAAGCTATTGTCTATATCTGTTATATTTTAATGAATTATCAAGCATTCTTCTTAATAATCTGAATCAGTTTCAACTATTTGATCATCAAATATTATATACGAATTTTAACCAAACAAGCTAATGTCTCTTTACTCTCTTTGCTTCCTTTTATTTTCAATTAGTATTAGGTTAGTCTTTTATATTTTATTTCATGAACTTGAGGGAATTTTGATTATTGTTGCATGTATATTTCTCCTTTTCTATGATTATACTTGTTATAAATATTTTTCTCCTTGTTTGAAATATCAGAATGTCAACTTTTGAGAAGGCAAATAATCGAGAGTGACGAAGAATTATTAGAAGATATTAGAGCGGAAGATGAGGAGAAAAAAAAATCAAGAGGAAGTTTCGGAAGATGTCATAATTGAATTAGAAGGAAAATGAAAAATCAAATTGTTAAAGACGAGAAAGAGGCTTATATGTTATATTGTGAATATGCACATTCCAAAGGTTTCGGTGTACGGAAGGATAAGCAATATTATTTTCAAGGTAGCGAAGTGGTTAGAGAAAAAACGTTTCGTATGCTATAGGCATGGGGAAAAAGATGAAAGGCTAAGAAAATCCAGTAAGGTGTCTTGCAATCATATTGACACGCGATCAAAATGTCCTGCAATGATAATCTTTAAGCGTCAAATTCCTAATAGTCCTTTCACGGTGGATAGATTTATTAAAGAGCATAACCATGAGATGGCTTCACCGAAAAAGAGACATTTGCTAAAATCAGCTCGTTCTATAACTAAAGCCAAAAAGCTAGTTATTGAAAATATGGTTAATGCTGGTATAAAGCCAACTGCAACCTATTCTTACCTGGCAGAAGAAGCTGGAGGGGCTGATGTTTTAGGCTATTCAAAGAAAGATTGTTTTAATTTTATAAACCAGTTGATGAAATCTAAGGTGGAAGCTGGGGATGCTCAAAGTGTTGTTAATGAATTTAATAATAGACAAGCGAGTGAAAGTCTCTTTTATTGGGATGTTCAACTTGATTCTGAAGGGCGTGTGGCTAACTTTTTCTGGAGAGATGGTCGATCTAGAATTGACTATGAGATTTTTGGTGATGTCGTTTCTTTTGATACCACATATCGGATAAACAAGTATCGTATGATTTGTGCACCATTTATTGGAATAAATCATCAACTTTGGCGAGAATATAATTTTTGGTTGTGCTTTTTTATACGATGAGTCGCGGAATCTTTCAAATGGTTATTCTCTACATTTTTAAAGTCAATGGGAGGCATTGCCCCGCAAACTATTATAAGCGATCAAGCTCGGAATGGGAATTGCTATTAGAGAAGTGATGTACGGAACTAGACATAGGCGTGTCAATGGCACATATCCCGAATGCCCCATCTCGTTTGGGCTCACTTAATAATGATAAAGGTTTTCTAAACTTTTCAACAAGTGTATGTCGGAATGTGATTCTATTCGAGTTTGAAGAAACCTGGGAGATGATGCTTACAATGTATAATATAGAAGAACATAAATGGTTGAAGAATCTTTACAATATTCGACACATGTGGTCCCCGGCTTTTAATAATGATGTCTTTAGTCTTGGATTGAAAGCCTCGTCTCGAAGTGAAAGTACTAATCATGTATTAAACGGGCTTGGTGACTTGAGCACTTATTTGCACATATTTGTCACTAACTATGAGAAAAATGCGGTAAATAAGGGCATTTGAGTGAAGAACATGAAGACTTCAACTGTAAACAAGGTAGACCTACTCTTGCTGTAAAAGGTAGTCCAATTTTAGCTCGAGGTTTCTATCGTCTCACACTCACAAGATTTATAACATGTTTGAGAAAGAGTTTCTCAAAGGAGCCGGGGCATGTTATATTGAGGCACAAGTATATTGTGATGATCAAGTGTCCAAATATGAAGTAAGAATGCATAATTCAACCAAGAATTGGTTTGTGGAGTTGGATTCCACAACTTTACATGTGACATGCACACGTTAAGTTTGAATCTGTGGGTATTTTATGTGCACATTGTCTACTAGTTTTCACTTCTAATAAGGTTAGAGAAATCCCGGCGAAATATATTTTGAAGAGATGGACCAAAGATGTGAGGAAAAGAATAAAAGATTTGCCAAGCAAGAGCTGTTCTAGCAATGGAAATTCGGTATCATCTGAGATTGTTTACACTAATAGTGTGATGAAGACTTGTTAAAATCTTGTTTATCTTAGAAAATCTAATACAGAGTGTCGAGAAATTTTTCAAAGACATCTCGAAAATGCTTCAGATGAATTGGATGACTATCTAGGCAAATTGGACAACACTACTGTTCATTCTTCAGCAAAAAATGGTAAGAAAAATATAGAAGACAAGGTATTGGATCCTCTGTATGTAAGAGCACCAGGCGTTCGCAAAGAGCGTATTCAAAATCATTGGGAGAAATCCAAAAAGAAAAAAACTACTCAACCGACTCATGGGAGAACTAGTAAGTATTATGTAGGTCTTCATTTGATAATATACTTTTGTAATAATCTAATTAGTTTTGTTTGATTATAGTGAAATCTCAAAAAGTTGATGCACCGCCAATAAAAAGTTTGTTTGAGAACAATGTATACACTCCTCGTCAAGCAACACCGCCTATATCAGAAGTCAATTTACAAGTTAGTTTTCTTTTATTCTTTTTCATATAAATTTCTTATCTTAAACAATTGTTCTATATTATTGATTTGTCTTTTTTTAAGGATACTGCTTTTGACTTGGATTTGGATGACTCAAATGTCTCATTTTTAACCTTGTTACAAGGTGTTGAGAATACTACACATGTACTCTCACAACGTTAGGGGTAATATAATTATGATTAATATATTTGAATATTTTTTAATTCGAATTATTTCTTATTTGTGTAGCAATCATCTGCAAGTACATGAAAATCAGGACGAAACTACAATTGAAGTGTCATATCTTCACGGAGAATGATGTGATACTATGATTTTGAGGCATTTGGGCAGGAGAAGCTAGTCCTTTAATTTTTAGATAGTAGTATACTTACACACATTCGTAAAAGATCCTTAATTTCTTTTGTTGGATGGTAAATTTTTTTTTAGAAAACTTTTGATTGGTTCGTTGGTTAAAGCAACCAATAACAACTTATATCTGCTAGTTGAACACAAATTTTTCATTACCGAAATCTTCTTTGTTATTGCAGATTTCTGATTATTATATTTAGGTAGAGTATTTGTCGTCTATCACATCCATACTCTTAAAAGCTATTTTGTGAGGAAACTAGTTGACACGCCTTAATTAGTTTTCGAAATACGTATGTGGGTGTAGCTATGGTTTTCTTGGTGGTTCATGGTTCTAATATTTGCTTTGAACGATATTTAGATATTGTTTTGTATAAGCGTTTTGTAGCCAAGGAAAGATGTTGCAACTTGGCATCTCCTCAATAGGAACACAGAGAGCCTTCAGGCTTTCTGGAATAAGAATCATGTATGAAGAACAACAATATTTGTTTATGTATTGTGGGTGTACCATTGAAAATACATATAGATAGTACCAAAAATCACTTTATAAAAAGTTTAAGTTTTGTTTGAAATAAAATAGATTTCAGAATATCTTTTATTGAATTTGAGTAAGAAACAAAATATAAAAGTTGTAATAGAATAAAGAAGGGATAATTTCAGAGACCACCCTCCACGTTTACCTCTATAAACTCACCTCCCTTCTGGTTTAATATATTACACTTACCTCCCTTGTTTTAAACTTTTTGTAACCAAACTAATTTTAATGACTACATTTGTGTAACCTTCCAAAATTACCCTTTCGTGACCTTAATCATCAAAATGAAAGTTTTCTTAAAAACTCTTTATACTTTATAATTTGTTCGAAAGCAGCTAACAATTCTTTAACTAAGAAGAAACATTTAGAACGTGATATCTTTCCCATATTTGAATTCAAAATAAAACTACTGACATTGATATTGGTTACAATAATGAAAAAATATTTGGCGACACTTGAGGTTTTTATAAGTATTATCGTTTGTGATGTGCTTCTTTTGGTATTCTGTTTATTTCAACCATATTGACTATTTCAGTTTATGCAATTTTAAGTTTATCTCATTTATGGTAACACATTCGTCTAATTTGAAATCTTAACTTCTAGAGAAGAGAGATAATTACGAAGATTATCCCGTAAATAATTGTCCAAAGTTGATTGCTATTGTGCCTATCCTTGGTTATTAGTTACATCATATTAGATGCAAAAGCACCAAATGCTTTTATTCACTAAACAAATTATAAAACTTTAGATTGATATAGAACTTAAAAAAAAAACACATAATATTTTTTGTAGAAACTAACAAGTAAATATAAATAAAAAGTACGGTAACTCCATCAGAAAAGATATTTATCAGCAAATTTCTTTGCAGTTCTTGATTAACAAGGCCAAAATGATCTAAATTAAAAAGCTGTGTTTATTATAAGGTTATAAACCAGTGCAAAACATAATTGCACTTGATTGAATTCTTCTTCAAAATTTGGGAAACTTTTGAGAGTACGTTTATATCTAAAATCTAAAATTTAATAAAAGGTACCATATAAGGGTAGTTTTGGGATATTAGAGAAAATATATCACTTAAATTAGTTTGGTTACAAAAAGCTTAAAATAAGGGAGGTACGTGTAATATGTCAAACCAGAAGGGAGGTGAGTGTTATAGAGGTAAACGTGGAGAGAGGTCTCTGAAATTATCCCAATAAAGAAAGATGGAGTAATAATTTTACTAGCTAGCAGTTGAATCAAATATGGTTGGTCAATTTTCTTGTTCTTTTTCAATAAAATGATTGGCCTATTGGCCTAACTGAGCACTGACCCTAAAACAACAAAAAGGCAGCGAGTGCAACGCTGTTAAACTAGATTGATCTTTCACTTTCTCTGTGGATTTGAACCCACTTGACCATCGCTCCACGCCAAATTCATCCGTCATGTCACGAGCCAACCAGAGGGCCATGACGGGCACCCGAAGCTAACCTACCGAGCACCTCTGAACATACATCTCATAATCATTTCTAGGTGGACCACAAAGATAGCTCATGGGTATCATAATCTGTAAGGGCATATGTCACACGATAACAACACATCTCTATATAATCATCAACAACTATGCTCGCAAACACCGGCTGACAATCGCACGTTATTATACAACAATATGAACTGGTGAGGTTATGAAACTTCTAACTGTTCATACATGTCTACGAGCCTCTACATAGAATACAGGAATTCATAAAAACTGGACATGACTCCGCCATGCCCAAGTATATACACAAAAGAGTAATATCGATAAGCTATGACTCGAAGCAAATGGAGCGCTTACGGAGACTCGGCTAATGAAGCTCCAAGGATCGAGTCGAGTCTCACAGCTACTGCGGGCATGAGCATAATGTCCACAAGAAAAGACGTCAGTACGAACAATGTACTGAGTATGTAAGGCATGAATAGCAATATAACACGAGATATAGAACATAACATGAGATAAAGAGATAACCTGTACATCGGATTGCCTCTTAAAGCGAATACCATCCATGCTTAGCCTTTTTACAAAAAATATTTTTCATACATATATAACATAATAGTGCTGCGGAACGTGCAGCCCGATCCATATATGTATTATGCTACGGAACGTGCAGCCCGATCCATAAATATATTATATTGCTGCGGAACGAACAACCTGATCCATAACCATATATCCCGCGTCCGGGATGATATCATAGTATACTAACTGATCAGGTGGTTATGCGTATATAACACCTCTCCCTTTTTCCATATCCCATACATGCATATATAATATAAATAGCTTGCATGAGAGCCCAAATAAAAGCTACTACTTTATCGGAGTGACGTAAGGTCGGTAACCTCCGATTTATATTATGGAACAATCATCATCGCTATATCTCACCTTGAAGGAACAATTATCATAAAGTGAGATCAGTAACAATGAGTAAAATCAAGAAAATCATGAAATAAACTCAATAATCTCATAATAGCATCAAAACCATAAGCTTTGGAATCTCCAGAAATGGGATCATCATTACCATCATAGAAAGCATCTATCTTTAGCATCATAAGAACTTTGAGAATCATAAACTTCTAGTTTTTGGGAATAAGGATATTATGGAAATCGTGTATGGGCTCATAAGAAGAGAATCATGCCTTTAGAAAGAAATGGATTAGCCTTAACTTACCTTTTTGGTCTCCTTTACTTACGCTTATCCTCAGCTCGTAAATCTACATTCAAGAGAATTCATACTATTGTTAGGCTTATCCCCATATGCTTGTCTTAAGCCTTCAAATTAAATCCTTTGAGAATTTGTCGAAATTCGGGCGACGTCTCCTGCATTTATATCACACAGCCCGAAATCACAATACCAACAACCAACAACAACAACAACACTAACATCAACAATATCATCCTTAGTATCAATATACTCCATAAAACATCTCACACGATGTTTACTCGATTTCTCAATCAACTAATTCATTATACGAATATTTAATAGCTCTATCTTCATTAGTAAACCTAAATAAATATCAATAAGGAGAGATTAATACCTTGTTCTCACTAGAACAACAATATCTTCAATATTCACTTTGAATCCAAGCCATAATCCACCGCAATACGATACTATAATCACAACTATACGATATCCGAACCTAAATCCAGGGATTTCACTTGATTTATGCTAAAATTTTATGGGTGGAAGTTGGGAGAATATTCCAGAGGGTTTGGGATATGTTTGGAGGGTGGATGAGTGAAAATGAGGGGTAAATTCCCTTTTTATCTCGTTTTAGAGTCGGTTGGCACCGACTCAATATTTGCTCTGCGCGTTCGTGCAGAGTTGCTCAGTGTTTCTCTGGGCGTTCGCGCCACTCCTAAGCGCGTTCGCATAGGGTTAATCCCTAATCTGGCAGTCTGTCTTGAAATGCTCTGTCACGACCCAGCCCCGTAGGCCGTGACTAGTGCCGAAGCGGGCACCCGTACCCTTTATCAATTATAGTCGGATCATAGCAAATATAATAAAAACTTATACGTGCCGAAAGGCACGACACCGCGCACACATACGTATACATATATCACATATACAACCGGAGATATACGAACACAATTGCGACCGAACGGTGTTACCCGCGACCCACGTTTATGCCTACGGCCTACGCGGTAATAAGGAGAATCATGTGACGGGACGGGGCCCCGCCGTGCCACACAACAAATATACACAAACATAACAAAGAGTCGTACCCAAAATACGGAATGGGACAAGGGAGCTCTCCAAAATAGGCGGTAGGGATCCTAAGCTAGAGGCTCGCGAACAAGTATACGTACTGCGGCATGAAACGCGACCCCGAAGAAAGGGGGGTCGATACGGAAGATGTCTTGAGCGTGTAAAGCACAGAATACAATATATAGAACCATAACCGAACTGGAATATATCGAAATAAATATAGTAATCAGGAAATCAAAAACTTGCCTGTGAATCATATATCATGCATGTCCACATCATGTCACTAATCATTATATACATATAGCGTGCCGACCTCCGGGGAGGGACTCGGTAAATAAAGTCATGTAAACATCATGTATAGTAATCATGTAATCATATGCATATACCGTGCCGGCCCTACAGTGAGGGACTCGGTGAATAGGATCATCAAATGCCATCTGGCCGCCGTCCCCGTATCGTCGCATCATCGTCTCATCATATATACATATATAGCGTGCCGACCTCTAGTGGGGACTCGGCCCGAATGCAATATTTGTGCACGAATACGTACCCGGCCGGGACTCGGTGAAAGAGGTAACAACCATATGCACGAGCGGAGTAGTGAGGAACCATATGCACACAAATCGTTTAAAAGACTCGATGAAATAAGTTAGGCGAACCATCATTCAAAAATCGGAACAATCGCTATATCAAGTACCCTTCGGATATCTCTCGGAACTTATCAGACCGGACTTAGAAATCACAATTACATATTGAAGTCATATGCGTAACAGTCCTCATTTAAAATGCATACAAATCATAATTCTAAACTTACCAAATAAGTAGGGAATCCATACTCGGAGATCAAGGTGAAAATAGTACTAAATCTTTCTTAAAGGTCATTCAGGATAATCATAGAAAAGCGCGGGCCCCACGGACGGGTGCCGACCCCATCCGACCCGACTACAGAGTTAGGGGAATGTTATGTCTTATGAAGTTGCCTATTATGTTTCGGGGCGATCCGAGCTCATATCTGAAGTTACGAGCGTTTGAAGTTCGGAACCTTTTAGTAACAAAATTCTTTATAAGACTTTTGAAATTTAATCTTTTGAGAACATAAGAAC